>NC_061820.1:11234133-11236633 GCF_019202785.1 Penaeus chinensis
CCTCCTTCTCTCTCCTCCTCCTTATTGTCTCTATCCCTCCTCCTCCATCACTCCCTTGTTCCTCCTTCTCTCTCCTCCTCCTTATTGTCTCTATCCCTCTTCCTCCATCACTCCCCTTGTTCTCCTTCTCTCTCCTCCTCCTTATTGTCTCTATCCCTCCTCCTCCATCACCTCCTTGTTCTCCTTCTCTCTCTCCTCCTCCTTATTGTCTCTATCCCTCCTCCTCCATCACCCCCTTGTACCTCCCTCCCTCCGTCTCTCCCCTGCATCTCCTCCCCCCCCCCCCTCCCCCTCCCCACCAACTCCCATAGCACTGGACATTAAGGTAAACAAATAGGGTCGTCCCTGAGGGGCAATATGGGGCCTTCTGAGACATGGCCTCTTGGGTTAAGTAACTCTTCTATCTACGTCTTAAGAACCTCCTGCTTTCTTTGTTGGGGGGAGGAGGGATGGGAGGAGGGGGGATGGGAGGGGGGATGAGGGTTCACTTCCTCCGAACTGTAGTTTTATATATATATATGTGTGTGTGTGTTTGTGTGTGTGTGTGTGTGTGTGTGTGTGTGTGTGTGTGTGTGTGTGTGTGTGTGTGTGTGTGTGTGTGTGTGTGTGTGCATGCTTTTTTTTTTTTTTTTTTTTTTTTTCGTCGAACTGCCGGTCCGATCGCGACTTCTGGAGTTTGTGACGTGTTAAAAAAGCTGAGCTACTGATATGTCTGCTAGAATACGTTCTCTGGCTCCTCCCGTCTTGAATTTAATCTTCTCTCGTTCGAATATTCCCTTTTCTTCTTCTTCTTCTTCTTTCGTTTAAGATGTCCCCGATCTGTTATGTTTTGGTTTTGATTTCTTTCTTTTTGTTTTCTCTCGTTCTCTCTTATTCTCTCTTTTTATTATACTTTTCCTCTCATACTCTCTTCCTCGTTCTCTCTTTCTTTCTGTCTTTCTGTCTTTCTGTCTTCTATCTCTTTCTCCCCTCTCCTCCTCCTCTTCTACGTACTCCTCCTCCTTTTCCTCCTCTTTCTACCCATTCCTCCTCCACCACCTCCTCCTCTTTTTCCTCATTCTTCCTCCTCTTCCTTCCCCTCTTTCTCCCCATTCCACCTCCTCTTCTTTCCTCTCTTTCGCCCTCTTCTTCCTTCCCCTCTTTCTCCCCATTCCACCTCCTCTTCTTTCCTCTCTTTCGCCCTCTTCTTCCTTCCCCTCTTTCTCCCCATTCCACCTCCTCTTCTTTCTCCTCTTTCGCCCTCCTCTTCCTTCCCCTCTTTCTCCCCATTCCACCTCCTCTTCTTTCTCCTCTTTCGCCCTCTTCTTCCTTCTCCTCTTTCGCCCTCCTCTTCCTTCCCCACTTTCTCCCCATTCCACCTCCTCTTCTTTCCCCCCTTTCGCCCTCCTCTTCCTTCCCCTCTTTCTCCCCATTCCACCTCCTCTTCTTTCCCCTCTTTCGCCCTCCTCTTCCTTCTCCTCTTTCGCCCTCCTCCCCCTCCCCCTACCCCCCGCCTTGGTGTTCGGGGTAATGGGAACGTGCATTAGCGGCAACAAATAGAGGTGCTCAGCTCAAGAAATGGCCCCCATCGTGCCGCGCGACGCTCCAAAGATTCCGTCGTGAGCGAGTCGCCACGAAAGCTTTGTCTCCTGCTCGAGTCGCTACTGGTGGAGAGGGAGGGAGATGGGGGGGGGGGGGGGGAGGAGGGAAAGCGATGGGGGAGGGAGATGGTGGGAGAGGAGGGAAAGCGATGGGGTGAGGGGGGAGGGAAGATGGAGAGCGATGGGGGGGGAAGGAAGGCGAATGGGGGGGAGGGAAAGCGATGGGAGGGGAGGGCGATGGGAAAGAGGGAGGACGATAGGGGAGAGGGAGGGCGATGGGGGGAGAGAGAGGGCGTTAGGGGAGAGGGAGGGCGATGGGGGAGAGGGAGAGGGAAAGGAAAGTAGAAGGGGGGGAAGGAGTGGGTGCGTGAAGATGGGGGTGGAGGGGAGGAAGGGTAGGTGGTGATGGGAGAAAGGAAGGAGAGAGGAGAGGGAGGGAGGGGGATAGAGTAGGAATGAAGAGGGAGAGACGGAGCTTGAGAGAAGAGGAAAGGAGGGAGGGAGCTGGGGAAGAGAGAAAGGGAAGGAGGAAGTTGGGGAAGGGAAGAAGGAGGAGAAGTATGGAAGAGGACGGAGGAAGGAGGGAGTTAGCGAGAAGTGATAACGACAGAAGAGGGATGGGGTAGGAAGGGAGAGAGGAATGAGTGTGGCGAAGGGAGAGAGAGGGGAAGGAAGGAGAGAGTTTGAGGAAGGGAGAAGGATAGAAGATAGGTTGGTGCTAGGGAATAGGAAATGGAAAAGGAGAATAGGTTAGAGGAAGAAAAGGGGGAAGGAAGGAAGGATGAACTGAAACAGGAGGGAGAGCAAGGAGAAGCAAAACAGAGGGAGAAAGGAGAAGCAAAAGGGAGAGGGAGATAAGAAAGAGATAGGAGAAAGAGGGATAGAAGTGCGAAGGGGTTGAAAGAAAGAAGTAAGGGAGA
>NC_061820.1:11244133-11254133 GCF_019202785.1 Penaeus chinensis
ATTAGTATCACGTATTACTTTTTTTCTCTCTCTCTGTCTATCTCTGTCTCTTTCCTTGTGGGAATAGATAAGAAAAATACATAAATGGATTAAGGATGAGTAAGGGTGAATATATGTATATACGTATGAGTGTGTGGTTTTGTTTCTGTAGAGGGGCGGGGGGGGAGGGGGGTACGTGTTTCTGTTTGTCCGTGTTTGGTTGCATGCACGTATCCAAAAGATAATAATAAATACCCCTACAACAACAACAACAACAACAATACGCACGCACGCCCCCCTCCCCCCCCGAAACAAAAACAAAAAAACGTACGAATAAACGTTCCCTCCCGAGCGAGTGTTAATGCAAAGGGGTTCCTCTCTCTCCGCGTCTCTGCCAACACTGCTCAGTATGGCGGCAGCACACTGTTAACAAATCTAGGCCGTTATCTGCCTGGATCTCTTTGTAAATGCACTCCCCTGACAGCGGCCATATTTCAGTGGAGGGAGCTGGGCCATGGGGGGAAGGGTGGAGGGGGCGGAGGGAAGGGGGTAGTAGGTCGTCAGAGCTGTGTGAAGACGGAGCGAGTTGTTGTTGGTTTATTGAAATGATAAGAGGAGCTTTACGCGGCCCGGCTCCCTCCTGCACCTATCGCTCTCTCTGTGTTTGTTTTTGGAGGGGGCTGCCCGTGTGGCTGTACGGGCGCGTTTGCTGTCGGGTATCTATCTACCTGTTTATCTATCTAGGGGAACGCATATACTGTGTGCGTGCGTGCTGCACACATACACATACACACACAAATGTATGTGTATACACACACAAATGTATGTGTATACACACACAAACACAAGCACACACACACACACACACACACACACACACACACACACACACACACACACACACACACGCACACACGTACACACACACACACACATATATATATATATATATATATATATATATATATATATATATATATTTATTTATGTGTGTGTGTGTGTGTGGGTATATGTATATACATATATATATATATATATATATATATGTATCTGTATACACACACACACATATATATATGTATATACATATATGTATATATACGTATATGTACACACAAACACACATACACATACATATACACATATATGTGCGCGCGCGCACGCGTGTGTGTATGTATGTGTGTGTATATATGCACACGTGTGTGTGTGTGTGTGTGTGTGTGTGTGTGTGTGTGTGTGTGTGTGTGTGTGTGTGTGGACGTATATATACATGTTTGCATACATGTATATATAACATAGATGTGTGTGTGTGTGTGTGTGTGTGTGTGTGTGTGTGTGTGTGTGTGTGTGTGAGCGTGTGTGTATGTGTATACAGACAGACATACAAATCAGAAACAGAGACAGAGAGACAGACATACACAGACAGAGAGAGACAGAGACGGAGAGAGATACACACCCACACGTATGCGAATGAGTGCATTGCCTAATGCCAATTACCAGCAGCGTCCTATACGCGTTCATCTTCTCCAAATCTGTACAGCGCCTCATCATCATGCCTTGTCTCCCCGTCTCCGTCCTCCTCTCATCGTCAATTCGGAAGTCGTAACTAACCCTCCTTTATCTCTCGCGGAGGCAAAATTACCCCCACCGCATCATAAATTATAACTTCATAAATCCGGATTACTGTAATGCAATGAGCAGCGCATTTGTATTCCCGTTTCCACTTACCCAACGCCACGCTCTTAACGGAATGTCGATTTCTCCCTCCAGCATAATGGCGAGAGGGAGCGGATGATGTAGTGGGCTCGAGCGTTGTAAATAATGTAGCATTTCCAAGTGGTGAACGTTGCGATAGAATAAAGGCAATAAGTTATGTCTCACCCGGCAACCTATCATCCATTTCCAAGAAGGAAGTTGGAAAGAGAGAAAGAAAGATTTGAAAAAAAAAAAAAAAAAAATGGGCGGTAAGAAATAGAAACGTACGAGTGTCGTAATTTACTGCGAAAAAGTAACAAGTTCTTTCATCTTTAAATGACCCCGAGAATCAGTGTAATCTATCCGACGCTGCAGCATTGTTAGGACCCCCGGTAAAAATATGCAAATGACATCAAATTACATATTTGTTTGATTAGCGTGGCTTTTATATCTAGTTATCTAAAACTATTATTTTTCCCCACCCGTCGACAGTAGCCCCATTAGAGAGCTGAATTAATTGCTACAGATGAAGACGGGGGGGAAAAATAACCCCCCCAAAAAATATATATAGAACACGCACGAATAATATATAATGTGGAAAAGGCTTCCGAGCTTTATCCAAACATATTTAACAGTCATTGCCAAATACAAAAGGCATTCAATTTATTCCCAGCTTATGTCGTAGCCTTGGATTTAAACGTGATAAAAAGTCCCGGATAAACAACTGACGATCTCACTTCCTAACGGTCTCGACGCGTTTGAATATGGTCGTAATCGGTGGCTCCTGCCCACCAACTCCTCGAAAACCCGCTAATCCCTACAGAGGAAGACAAGGTATCCATGTCCAGTAGAACTAATTATCGTACTAACTCAAGCTAATCTCGCGTGATTCTAATTTGCATGATAATCCAGCGTTTTGCAACGTTACGAGCCTGTAAACCCATTTGCTTCGGTGGTTTCAAGAAGCTCACTCGCAGAAACTGAAACTAATGGCCTGCTGTTCTGAGAGCATTTAAGAACCACGTTTGAAAATGACCCGGTCATCGTTTCTTCTTCTTCTTCTCTCTCTCTCTCTCTCTCTCTCTCTCTCTCTCTCTCTCTCTCTCTCTCTCTCTTTCTTTCTTCTCTTTATCTTTCTCTCTCTCTCCCTTTCTTCTCTTTCTCCTTCTCTCTCTCTTTCTTCTCTTTCTTCTCTCTCTTCTCTCTCTCTCTCTCTCTCTCTCTCTCTCTCTCTCTCTCTCTCTCTCTCTCTCTCTCTCTCTCTCTCTCTCTCTCTCTCTCTCTTTCTCTCTCTCTCTTAATGTCACTTCTCCCCGTAAAAGGAGCAGTCTCCGGAGGCTCGTGGGCTAGCAAGAGCAGTTAGGAAGAATAGGATTTGGCTGATATGAAAGATCGAAAGAGAAACAAACGAGTCTCGCGCTCATATTTTGGCTTCACATGAGGGAGTCGGCCTTCCTCGCCAGGTAATAATATTAGGAAATGAACACGCACTTGAGAAAGAGGATCGGGGGAGCAGGTTGTCAGAAGTTATTTGTTTACAAGAAAGCCTGTGAGCGCCGCGGTCTATCACCCCTTTAAGAATTAGCACTCGCGCTATCTCGACTCCCGAGTACTATTGGTAGTGCTAGATCATTGTTGTTTTCAGAGCGCCGATAACGCAGATAGAGGTGATGACTGGTTTGACGCAGGTGGTAGTTATGGAGATAGGAGGAGAGAGGAAGGTGGTTGTAGCCGCGATAGAGGGAGGGATGATGGGACGAGGGATGGTGCACTCGATAGCGTTGATAGGGAGTGGTAATGATAGTGGTGTGGGGCGAGGGTAAATAGGCGCGAGTGGCTGCGGTGGAGATGGGGAAGATTGGAGATTAATTGATGCTGTGAGGAAGGCAAAGCAGGTCACGGCCTTTCGATACACGACTGGCGAGTGCGCGGTGAAATTCGCAAGTGGAGAGCGTCGACGAGTGCGTTCGGAAAGCACCGAGTCGATGGCGTAAGAGAAATTTTACCTGGGCGTTTGTTCGTGCTTTTCTGTTCAGTAGGTCTGTGTGTTTTATTGCATAATCTGATTACACATATATACACACAGAGGTACACACAGATAAAACTAATATACGCACACGTGCATACATACATACATACATACGTACATGCATACATATATACATACATACATACATACATACATACATACATACATACATACATATATACATACATACATACATACATACATACATACATACATACATACATACATACATACATATATGCATACATACATACAAACATACATACATGGATTAGTAAATGGATAGATCGATAGAAGTTATATAGGACAGCAAGACACATATATATGTATGCCAGTGTGTATGAACATGTGCGTATATATGTATATATGTAAGTGTAGACAGATGTGCATGGGTACATTTGTATCCAAGTATATCTGTACATATACATACACGTATATACACATATAAAATACACACCCACCCACCCACGTTGACACAACTCTCTTACCTTCTCCATTAAAACGACTAATCTCAGCGCAGCAACAGGGAGGTTACAGCGAAACTTCTGCCTCCGTTCTCCGATGCATTGCTGTGTTGTCTTTATTACTTCTTGAGACTAATATGGGGTGACAGACGGACCAGTCGTGGAGAGCAACATTCGGTCACTCTGGGATGTGGCTCGCTCCTGATGGGGTCTTTTTCTTCGTTTGTGAAAGGAGGTTGTTTGTTTTTAGTGGTTTGGTGATTCGGTTTGTGTTTGTTTGTTTGTGTGTGTGTGTGTTTGCGTTGTTGTTTGTTTGTGTTTTGTTTTTATATATTTCCTTCCGTGTGAGTTGTTTTGTTTTTACATGTTTTCTATTTCTTCCATGTTTTCTGTGTTTTTTTTGTTTTTTTTTTTCGTTTCTGTGATAGGTGTTGACCTTTGACCTTTCAATACCATGCTACAACCCATGACAATCCCATTCTTCTCCACTTTTTTGTTTTAGTTTTCTTTAAATTGTGTCTTGTTTTCCTTCTTCTCTCCCTCTGTTGCATTTCTATTCTCGCTTCTCCATTCGTCTTATCTCCTCTTCTTCCTCGTTCTTTCCTTTTATTCATCTTTCTTCTTTTTCTCTTGTCTCCTCTCTTCCTTTCCCATCTTACCTTCTCCTTCCTTCCTGCATCTTCTGTTTTTTCCTCTCCCTCCACCCTGTTTCTCCTCCCTCTCTCTCCTACCCCTTCTGCTTCTTATAACTTCACCTCTCCTGTACTTTCTCCTCCTTCCCCAATTCCTTTTTTTCTTCATCCTTCCTATCTTCTGGCCTTCTCTGTCTTCTCCTCTTTGTCTCTTCCTTCTTCATCTATCTCCTCTCCTCCTCTCTTCCCCTTCCTCCTCCTTCTTCTCCACCTCCTTCTACTTCTCCTTCTCCTACTCTTTCTCCTTCTCCTCCTTCCCCTCTTTCTCCTTCTTTCACTCCTTCTTTTTTCTATTTCTCCTCCTTCTCCTCCTTCTTCTCCTCCTTTCTATCCTTATCTTCTCTTCCCTCTATTTTCTCTGCCTCCTCCTTCCTTCTTACCCTTTATCGTCTAAATCCTCCTCTCCCTCACTTCCTCCTCTGCCTTCTCCTCTCTTATTCTACTCCTCCTCCTCATCCCTCCTCTACTCTTCCTCATTTCTACCCCCTACTCTATCGTTTTCTCTAACTCCTCCATCATTCGGTCTCTGCCTATCCCTCCATTTTCTTCCACCTCCTTCTTTCTTTCTCCACCTCTTCCTCCACTCCCCCTCCGTCTTACTCCTTCCTTCTTATTTTGAACTGTGTCTCCACCTTTTTCTTCTCTCCCCCTTTTCCATCTTCCTTTGTCCTGTTTCATTTTCCCTCCTCCTCCTCCCTCTTCTATTCTCCCTCCTCTTCCTTCCTTTCTCCTCCCTCTTCTTCCACCCCTTCTCCCTCTCTCCTCTCTATCTCTATTCCTTCCTCCCTAATTTTAAGTGTGTCTCCACCTATTTCTCCTCCCCCCTTCTTCTTCCTCCTTTGTCCTACTTCATCCTCCCTCCTCCCACCTCCACCCTCATTCTTCATCTTCCCTCCTCCTCTTTCGTTTTTCCTCCTCCCTCCTCCTCCCTCGTTCTTCCTCCTCCCTCTTCCATTCTCAGTCCTCTTCCCTCCTTCCTACTGTTCCCTCTTCCCTCCCTCCTCCTCTTCCCTCTTCCCTCCTCCCTCCTCTTCCCTCCTTCCTCCTCTTCCCTCCTTCCTCCTCCCTCCTCTTCCCTCCTTCCTCCTCTTCCCTCCTTCCTCCATCCTCCCTCTTTCCTCCGTCCCTCCTCTCTATCCCCTTCCCATCGCCGTCTCACAACATCCTATTCCCACCACAACCATCCCCGTCCGCCGCCATCGACTCGAAACGAATTCTTATGGTGGTTCAAAAGTTGTCTTTCATGGATCCATAACTTCTTGTCAGAATTCGCCCCTGAATTATAGTCCGAATTATGGATGTGTCACCTGTAATCTGCAGCCATCATTCACTCATGCATATTCGCGCCGGATGACTGTAAGGGTGTAATTTCGCCGTATATCATTGTTTCTTCGACCATAATGCGTACACGTGTGCTTCGGGTTCTTTGGCTTGGGATGGCCTTGTTATGTACAATTAGAGAGTTTAGCTGTTTGTTATGTCGTGCGTTTCTTTTCTTTTCTGTTTTTTCTTCTTTTTTTTTTGTTCGTTGTTTTTGTTTTGGTTTTGTTTCTTTCTTTTACGTGCGAGGGATTTAGTTTTGTTTTTATCTCTCTTCTCTGTGCACTACTTTCTGTTTCTTCTTCTTCCCCTTCTTCTTCTTCTTCTTCTTCTTCTTCTTCTTCTTCTTCTTCTTCTTCTTCTTCTTCTTCTTCTTCTTCTTCTTCTTCTTCTTCTTCTTCTTCTTCTTCTTCTTCATCATCTTCTTCTTCTTCTTCTTCTTCTTCTTCTACTACTTTTACTTTTTTTTTTTCCACTAGACTTTTTTTTCGTTAGAAATAAATACATATACGTACATATTCTTTTTTAAAAATGAGAAACTGTATATCATCCTTCTTCCATTCCTCAATTTCACATCTACAATTAACCGCAATATAAAAACAGTTAAGGAAAATGCCAAACCATTCAGTAAAATTAATATACGTTTAAAAAAAAAGACAAGAATGAATTGTGAAGTTGTCTCTCCCTCCCTCAACCCTCTCAACCCCCTCTCTTTACCCCATCACCACCCTCTATACCCCCTAACCCCCTCTCTTTACACCCATCACCCCCTCTCTTTACATCCATCACCCCCTCCCTTTACCCCCTCACCACCTCTTTATCTCTTCACCCCCCTCATAACCCTCTCACCCCCCTTCTTTACCCCCCTTCACCCCCTCAACCCCTCTATACCCCCTAACCCCCCTCTTTACATCCATCACCCCCTCCGTTTACCCCCTCACCCCCTCTTTACACCCATCACCCCCTCCCTTTACCCCCTCACCACCTCTTTATCTCTTCACCCCCCTCATAACCCTCTCACCCCCCTCCTTTACCCCCCTTCACTCCTCCCCCTCACCCCCCCACCGAAATCCTCCCCCCAGAAACCTACCGATTCGTCCCGACTGTTGTTAATTGCGGTTCTGGGAAATATACTTTGCGGTCCAAAGGGCAGGGAGACTCAGCCGTCCAAATGCCACGTTTGCTCTCGGTAATGGCAGGCGGAGAACAGCCTTTACCGCCGACAAACCACGCCCTCGAGTAAACAAACAGCTTTTAGTGATTTATGCGAAGGTGGTGAGGAGAATAAATGCGATTTTTACATGTCAGGAACTCTCGGTCTTGGGGCCCCCGCCACGCTGGCTCCGACGCCCGGCGCGGAGGGCTCAATGCAAGCGGCGACGAGTGGGCCGCGATAGTGCTATTATTACGATCCTTTCTTGTTGAGTTCCGAGTTTGATAACATGGTTAGCGAAGGGAGGGTGTGGGGACTGTGGTGCGCGGTTCTGGATTTTGACACTTGCTCTGTTGGTCTGTCTTTTAAGGATTGTTCTCTTCCCTCACACAAGCAATTATACACAAATGTGTGTGTGTGTGTGTGTGTGTGTGTGTGTGTGTGTGTGTGTGTGTGTGTGTGTGTGTGCATGTGCGCGCATATATATATATATATATATATATATATATATATATATATATACACACACATATAGGTACATATACATATACATATACATATATAAACATAGATAATATATGAACATAACATAAAACTTTTATTACGTTTCTTTTCCCTCCTTGCCTTGAAGCTTAGCAAATGCTGTAAACCATTAACATCCTCTAATGAACTCACTAAGTGGCATCTCCGCCAGATGTGTCCCCGCCCATTCTCAAGCAGTTCTTCCTGTGTGTATTAACTTGTCATACCTCTTCTTTTTCTACTTCTTTTTCTTTCTTCTTCTTCTTCATTTTTCTTCTTTGTCTTCTTCCTCTTTCTTCTTCTTTTTCTACTTCTTTTTCTTTCTTCTTCTTCATTTTTCTTCTTTGTCTTCTTCCTCTTTCTTCTTCTGTATCTACTTCTTTTTCTTTATTCTTCTTTTTCATTTTCTTCTTTTTCTTCTTATTATTCATATTCTTCTTTTTCCTCTTTGTCCTTCTTCATTTTCCTCTTTTTTCTTTTTCTACCTGTTTTCCTTTTTGTCTTTTTTATTCCTTTTTCTTCTTCTCCTTCGTATTTTTTTCATTTTCTTCTTCTTTCTTGTTTATTTTTCAGTTGTCGTTGTGATGGCCATTAGTAAAATGATTGGGTTAATGATATTTGATTAAAATGACTGATGAAGGGAATTATATTTTTTATCAATATGTAAGTGTGTGAAATATTCATCATTAACAAGCTGATTTCTTTCAGTTGATTTGAACGTTTTTTTGTTTGTTTGTTTGTTTGTTTGTTTGTTCTTTTGTAATTACATATTTTTTTTATTTTTCTTCTTCTTCTTCTTCTTCTCTTTCTAACTTCTTTCTTTCTTTCTTTCATTCTTTTCTTTCTTCCTTTTCTTTTCTTTCTTTCTTTTCTTTTTCTTCCTTTTTCTTTTTCTATCTTTCGTTTTTTCTAGTCTTACTATTACAACAATTTTCGTTTTAAAGTTGCTAACGACCTTGCTATCATCATTATTCCCATAATTACAACTGCCATCCTCGTTATGCCTTTCTTGCCCTCATCCCCGCTATTTTCATTGCTTGGCTGTTATCATCATAGAATTAAAAATATGACAGCCATAATTCCTACCTTTATTTATTTATTCATTTATTTATTGTGCCTCTCTCCATCTTCATCATCTCCGGCTCCTAATTCCTATCATTATCATCATTATCATTATTATCCTCATCCTCATCATCACCAGGTAGAGCATAGCCTTCTCATCTAAACCACCGATAAGCGAACAATCAAATTGCAACAACAACAAAAGGGTGATTATAGCTTTTAAGCCCCGACACCATAACAACGGTGATGCAACGAGCTTGCAAGTTGCACCAAGACGCGGCGACAGGTGCGTGGGAGCTAATCTTTCCTCAGGTGGTCCACGAGTGATTAAGTTCGCTTATTATGAGACGTGGAACTCCTTTGGCGTCTGGCGCGGTTTCTCTCTGGGTCTTCGAGGGATTTCTGCGCTGTCGTTATTAGTATTCATCTTTGAGATGTATAAAATCGTTGGGAGTTCATGTTTGTAAATACATACTTGTACATGCACATATATAGCACATAAACACACACACGCACTCACGCACGCGCGCACACACACACATACATACACATACACACATATATATATATACACACACGCATACACACACATACATACATATACATATATATATGTATGTATACAAATATGTGTGTGTGTGTGTGTGTGTGTGTATGTGCTTGTGCTTGTGTGTGTCCATTCGCATATATATATTCAAATGACTTCCATGATAAATTCCAAATGTTTACATCTTGCTTTTTACATGTATCTTTATCTCTTAATACCACGACTACGTGATCCTCAATGATTAAGACATCATTAGCCTTTTTTTTCCGAAATTAATCAATTCGCCGATGATTTAATCAGTGACTCACCACCGCCTGATGTGACTGGCATCGGCCGCCCGGAGCTTTTAGCCTTCAGTCACAACCATGAATTGATGGATTAGATTCATCATATTCATCGATATATCTACTGTATAATCGATGAGGTACGATCGGAATCTCTTTGAATTCTGTGGTAAATAATGTCAAATGTAAGCGTTTGATTTGAATGCGAATCAGGCGATTGATTTTATTGGTTATGTTCTGCTGTTTTTTATAT
>NC_061820.1:11291633-11294506 GCF_019202785.1 Penaeus chinensis
ATTATTATCACCATTGTCATAATTATTATCATTATCATCTTTGTTATTATTATTATTATTAATATTACTATTACTACTATTATCGTTAATTATTATTATTATTACTATTATCATTACTATTATTGTTATAACCATCGTCATTATTATTATCACCATTGTTATTGTTGTTGTCATTATTATCACTATTATCAATATTCTTATTATTGTCATTGCTATTATCATTATTATTATTATTATTATTACTATTATCATTGTAATCATGATTATCATTTTTATTGTTATCATTATCCTTATTGTTATTATCATTATCATTATCATTATTGTTATTATCATTATCATTATCATTATTGTTATTATCATTATCATTATCATTATTGTTATTATCATTATCATTATCCTTATTGTTATTATCATTATCATTATCATTATTGTTATTATCATTATCATTATCATTATTGTTATTATCATTATCATTATCATTATTGTTATTTTATCCTTATTGTTATTATCATTATCATTATCATTATTATTATTATCATTATCATTATCCTTATTGTTATTATCATTATCATTATTGTTATTATCATTACCATTACTATTATTACTAGTATCATTATTATTATTGATAATATTATTATTGTTATTATCATTATTGCCATTATCATCATTACCATTACTATTATTATTATAGATATTATTATTGTTATTATCATTGTTATTATCATTATCATCATTATTACTACTATTATTATCATTATTATTATTATCATTATTACTACTATTATTATCATCATCATTATCATTATTATTATCATCATTGTTATCATTATCATTATCATTATTATTATCATCATAGTTTTCATTACTAATATCATTATTATTGTTATGTATATTGTTATACATATGTATTTTTCTGTCTACCTATCAGTCTACCGTGGTTTGTTTTATTTCTTTTTTATTTTAACCCGCACAATCTCTTCTTCTTTTCTATTTATCTATATTTCTCTTTCTCCCTCTTTCTCTCTTTTCCTTCTTCCCTCCTTCTACCCGTTTCCCTCTCTTCTTCCTCTTCCTCTTGCGCCTTTTTTCTCTCTCGCTTTTCCTCCTTCTTACAAACCTTTCCCCTCGTCTTTTTTACTCCCTACCTCGTTTTCCCTTTCTTCTCCTCTCCTTCCCCCTTCCTTCCATGTCATTTCCCTTCTTTATTCTTCCTTCCAGCCTCTTCCTTCCCTTCCTTAGTCTCCCACGACAGGCAAACAGGGTCTTCACACGTTGCCATTCAGTCTGTATATCAATAACATTTACCCCGACATCACGGTTGGCAGCAAGGGAAGGCATCTATAGCCATAAAGTCGCCATAAATAGCCAAGATCTGCATTATAGCCAGCAGAATCCGCCAGTACGCCACCACCACGGCTATATTCACCTCTTCCTGGCTTAAACTTATTCCGGCATTACGCTAAAAGGGACGTTAATGTATATGAGAGTGGGAATTTACCAAGGTCGTTCTTTCTAATGGGATGTTTTGCAGGCTGACACTGTTGTTATTATTTTGTTAAGGCATGAGCAGGAATAATGACGTAGAGAAATGGGTGACATTATATTTCTATTCCTTTTATATATATATATATATATATATATATATATATATATATATATATATTTATATATATATATATCTATATATATATTTATATAGATATTCATATATATATATATATATATTATAATTTATCATATTCATTATCATTTTTGTTTTCATCTTTGTTATTATTATCACCATCATCATCAGTATCATCATCAGCATCATCATCATATTATTATTATCATTACTATTATTATTATTATTATTGTTGTTGTTGTTGTTGTTATTATTATTATTATTATTGATATTATTATTATTATCATTATTATTATCATTATTATTACTATTATTATTATTAATATTATTATTATTATTGTCATTATTATTATCACTGATATTATTATTATTATTATTAATATCATTATTATTATCATTATTATTATTATCATTATTATTATTATTATTATCATCATCACCATCATCATCATCATCATCATTGTTGTTATTATTATTACTATTATTACTATTATTATTATTTTATTATTATTATTATCATTATCATATTATTATTATCCTTATTATTATTATTACCATCATCATCATACATCATGCTATCGATAATTTTTTTCTGGTTCACCGTTTCTTCACATATTTTCGTATACACTAGGACCATAATTTGCATATTTGATTATTACCATTTTTTTTAACCTCGTCTCCTGTCTCGTGAAGTTCTTTTTTTCAAGATTGCAACACACCTGCAATTAAATTTATGTCACCAGTAATTTCTCAAGTTGCAAATGTCGTTTAATTGGTATTAGATTGATGACTTGACGCTGCAGGACAAATTTACTTAACTTGATGAGTTTATAATGATATGTAATTTGTAATGTTATTTGTCATGAATATACAAATATGTATATATATATATATATATATCTATATTCTAGATTTATATATATATATAAATCTAGTCTTTGCATTGTGTTGTTTTTCTACCATGTGTGTTGTGTGTGTGTGTGTGTGTGTAGTGTGTATGTGTGTATGTATAGATCATATATATGTTGTGTGTGTGTGTGTGTGTGCGATGTGTGTGTGTGTGTGTAGTGTGTGTGTGTGTGTGTGTGTGTGTTATTTACTTCTAATTTTGTGTGTCTTGGTGTGTGTGTGTGTGTGTTGTGTGAGTGTGTGCGTGTCAGGCTTGTGTTGTGCGTGTGATTGTGTGGGTATTATGTTTTCTTGTGTGTGTGTAGTATATGGGTGAGGCATTTTTTTTATTGACGTTTTCAAT
>NC_061820.1:11302106-11303872 GCF_019202785.1 Penaeus chinensis
ATTATTTTTTATGACATTACATGACAAATAAGCTGTGCATTTCTTTCTTTCGGTTTCATACTGGCTTACGGTAATCATTCTCCTCTGTAATTTTGAAGATTCTCTCGTTCAAAAGAGAATGACGAACGATAAAAGATAATATATGAAGTGAAAATAAAAGCGTAAATGAAAATATGATAACAGAAGAAATAACTTATAACATATAATCACATGAATCGAAATTAATAAACGCTCACACCATCAACCCGCCCCCTTTCACACTATCAAAGAAACCCACACACATTCACACAGTCAGACCGACACACGCACTTACGCACACACACACTCACACACACAGACACACACATGCACAGTCAAATAGACACACTCAAACACGTCTTTTCAACGCCTGGAGGGAAGTTCTTCCTCTTAGCCGTCTCATTCGTTACCTCTAATGGCATCATAAACTCACCTAAATTTATATTAACTACCCGAGTGTGGTGCCCCTCGCCCCTCAGGGATAGCGCCCCTAGCCGTCCTGTCCTCCACCGCCGTCCCTTGCTCTGTCCTGTATTCCGCAACCGTTTCATCTTGTCGCCCCGTCTTTCACCGCCGTCCCTTGCTTTGTTCTGCTTTACACCGCCTTCCCTCGCTCTGTCTCGTCCTCCACCGCCGTCCCTCGCTCTGTCTCATCCTCCACCGCCGTCCCTCGCTTTGTCTCGTCCTCCACCGCCGTCCCTCGCTCTGTCTCGTCCTCCACCGCCGTCCCTCGCTCTGTCTCGTCCTCCACCGCCGTCCCTCGCTCTGTCTCGTCCTCCACCGCCGTCCCTCGGTCTGTCTCGTCCTCCACCGCCGTCCCTCGCTCTGTCTCGTCCTCCACCGCCGTCCCTCGGTCTGTCTCGTCCTCCACCGCCGTCCCTCGCTCTGTCTCGTCCTCCACCGCCGCCCCTCGCTCTGTCTCGTCCTCCACCGCCGTCCCTCGCTCTGTCTCGTCCTCCACCGCCGTCCCTCGCTTATCTCGTCCTCCACCTCCGTCCCTCGCTCTGTCTCGTCCTCCACCGCCGTCCCTCGCTCTGTCTCGTCCTCCACCGCCGTCCCCCGCTCTGTCTCGTCCTCCACCGCCGTCCCTCGCTCTGCCTCGTCCTCCACCACCGTCCCTCGCTCTGCCTCGTCCTCCACCGCCGTCCCTCGCTCTGTCTCGTCCTCCACCGCCGTCCCACCGCCATCCCTCGCTCTGTCTCGTCCTCCACCGCCGTCCCTCGCTTTGTCTCGTCCTCCACCGCCGTCCCTCGCTCTGCCTCCTCCTCCACCGCCATCCCTCATTCTGTCTCGACCTCCTTCGTCGTCCCTCTTCTGTCTCGTCCTCCACCGCCGTCCCTCGCTCTGTCTCGTCCTCCACCGCCGTCCCTCGCTCTGTCTCATCCTCCACCGCCGTCCCTCGCTTTGTCTCGTCCTCCACCGCCGTCCCTCGCTCTGTCTCGTCCTCCACCGCCGTCCCTCGCTCTGTCTCGTCCTCACCGCACGTCCCTCGCTCCTGTCTCGTCCTCACCGGCCGTCCCTCGCTCTGTTCAGTCCTCCACCCGCGTTCCCTCGCTCTGCCTCGTCCTCCAAACCGCCCCGTCCCTAAGCTCTGTCTCGTCCTCCACCGCCGTCCCCCGCTCTGTCTCGTCTCCACCGCCGTCCTCGCTCTCTTCGTCCTCCACCGCCGTCCTTCGCTCTGCCTCGTCCTCCACCGCCGTCCCTCGCTCTGTCTCGTCCTCCACCGCCGTCCCCCGCTCTGTCTCGTT
>NC_061820.1:11303972-11313972 GCF_019202785.1 Penaeus chinensis
TTTTCCTTTTTTTTAAATTGGGGACGATCATTCCAGTGAGATATGGCTTATTATTTTTCGAGCAGCTACAGTTTTTTTTTTATATACCTGTGCCAATATCTCTTCCATTATTGACTATAATTATCTTCATTTTCTAAGCTCCCGGGCCGCGCTGCTAAATTTATATTCCATTGAAGTTATTTTGGAGTTTCTTTGCCCAATGTTTAATGTTCTTTTGCCCAATGCTCAATGTTTTTCTTGTCCGTGTAAATTCAATGATTGAGGAACGCCCCATTGGAAATTTAGTAGAGACGTTGCCTGTGATGTTTCTTCATTAAAACGTTGTGTGTTTACTTTTATTTTTCCGTCACTGTGTAGCAACATATGCGGGTATACTAACTCATATGTTAGATTAAGATTCACTCTTTGTTATAATATTCTTTCAAAATGACTTCTTACTATCATTTTTTGGGGGTATATTTTGCTGTTTTATTTTCCTATTATATATATATATATATATATATATATATATATATATATATATATATATATATATATATTTATATATCTTTTTAACGAATTGCGAAATATAAGTAATGTGATGATGGCGAAAACACAAATAAATAGTTGGTAGGTAAATAAGTAGATAAAAAGTAAATAGATAGGCCTATAGATAGCTGAATAAATGGATAGATAGATATATGAAAGAATTAACATATAAAGAGATAAACATAAAGATGTACAGTGAATAAATGAATGAATAAATCAATGAATCATTAAACAAGCAAGCAAGCAAACAAACACACAAACATATAAACAGATATAAATGATAGTTAGATAAAACAAACCAATTCCCTAGGAAGAATCCATTTGCACAAGCACCCCATACACGCACAACTACCCCCACCCCCCACCGGGTACAGACACAAGTAATACCTTCATCCATCTCGAAGGACAAGCAAAAGGCAAAGCGTAGGAGGCGACAGGAGGATTAGGACAAGCACGCGCACCGATTAGGACGAGGAGGCAAACACATCGCCACACAGGAGGAGCGGAAGACATGCCCCTCCCTCTGCCTTTTCCCTCACTCCTCTACCCTTAAACTATCCCCTACCTTTCACCTAACCCCTACTCTTCACCCCCTTCCTTTCCCCACACAGCTCTACCCTCTACCTCCTACCTCCCTACTCCCCTCTCCCCCTTGCCCTATCTGCCACACTCCCACCACTCCCCTCACCCCCTACCTTTCACCACCACTTCCCTCTCCCCCTACCCTCTCTACCCCGATTTCCCTCCCCTCCCAACCTACCCCTCTATCCTCCTCCCCCTCCACCCACCTCCCCCTCCACCCTCCTCCCCCTTCCCTCCTTCCCCTCCATCCTCCCCCTCCATCCTCCTTCCCCTTCCCTCCTTCCCCTCCACCCACCTCCCCCCTTCCCGCCTCCCCCTTCCGACCCTCCTTCCCTCCCTTCCTTCCCCCAACCGACGCCACCCCGTTCGCGTAGCCCCCCCGGATCGGATCGAAGCACCCCTGCGACGCTTACACGAACGCCAGGAACAGCGGATTTCCATTCAGATGAGCGGCCGAGCCCCCCGCCGGCCCGGTAGCGATCAAGGAGGCCCTCGGGTCGGGTACGTCCTCGCGTTCGGGTCGGTGTTTACGTACTTAAGGAGCTGCCTGGTGGGAGATGAAGTAGGGGGGAGGGGGGAGGTTGAGGTGTGGGGGAGGAGGAGGAGGAGGGGAGGTTGAGGTGTGGGGGAGGGAGATGAAGTAGGGGGGAGGGGGGAGGTTGAGGTGGGGGGGAGGAGGAGGAGGAGGAGGAGGGGGGAAGGGGGGGGTGAGGGAGGAGGAGGAAGAGGTGGGAAGGGGGGTTGAGTGAGGGAGGAGGAGGAGGAGGAGGAAGAGGAGAAGGAGAAAGGGTGGAGGAGGAGGGAGGAAGAGAAGGAGGTGGGAGGAAGAGAAGGAGGAGGAAGGAAGAGAAAGAGGAAGGATGGAGAAGGAGGAAGAGGGAGGAGAAGTAAGAGGAGAAGGAGGAATGGGAACAGGAGGGGGAGGAGTGGGTTGAAGAGGAAGAAGAGAAGGAGGGGGTGGGAGGAAGAGTAGGGAGGAGGAGGAGAGGGGAGGAGAAGGATGCAGGAGGGGCAGGGAGGAGGGGTGGAAGAGTGGAGAGGAGTGGAAGGAGGAGGAACAAAAGTGGGAGAAGGAGAGGAAAAGGAGGGACTTTAAGAAGGTAGATATGAAAGAGAAGGAAGCGGAAGAAGAAGAGAGAGGAGGAGGATGATGAAGAGAAGAGGAGTACTTTTAGGTGTAGAAGGGAAAATGCATTAACATACCTCGGACATACACATGCATACACTTACAGACGTACACACTTACAATCCCTCACACACACACTCACACACACACACACAAACACACACACACACACACACACACACACACACACACACACACACACACACACACACTCGCACACACAGACGCACGCACACGGACGCACATCCACACTATCCTCGCGGAAGTGAATTACTGCCTTGTAAATTTCCGCTCTCGACCATACGGAGAAACCCCGGACGCGTTCGGGTGAATTTAATGTCCATATATCGTGGCGATTAAATTGAGAGTGATTAAGCGAGAGAGACTGGATGGATGGGGTTGGTGGGGTTGGGGGGGGGAGAGGGTGGGTTGGGAAGGAGGGAGAGAGTTGGGGGAGAGGGTGGGTGGGGTTGTTGGGGGTTAGGGGGGCAGAGGGTGGGTTGGGAGGGAGAGAGAGGGTTGGGGGAGAGGGTGGGTGGGGTTGTTGGGGGTTGGGGGGCAGAGGGTTGGTTTGGGAAGGAGAGAGAGGGTGGGTGGGTGGATGGGAGTTGGGGTGGATGGGGATGATGGGGATTAGTGGGGGTTGGGGTAGAGGGAGAGAGTGGATGGGTTGGATGGGGGTAGGGGTGGATGGGGATTGGTGGGAGTTGGGGTAGAGGGAGGGTTGGGGAGAGGGTGGATGGGGTGGGTGGGGCTGGGGTGGATTGGGGTAGGAGGGTTGGGAGAGAGTGTGGATGGGGGTTATAGGATTGGGTTGAGTGGGGTTAGAGGGATAATGTGGGGGGTAGGGGATAGAGGGATATGGGGGAGGTTGGAAATGGGGTTGAGTGGGGATTGTAGGGTTGGGGGATATAGGGTGGGGTTGGGAAGGAGAGGGGGTGTGAAGGAGAGAGAGAGAGAGAGAGAGAGAGAGGAAGAGAGAGAGAGAGAGAGAGAGAGAGAGAGAGAGAGAGAGAGAGAGAGAGAGAGAGAGAGAGAGAGAGAGAGAGAGAGAGAGAGAGAGAAAGAGGGATAGAGAGAGAGAGAGAGAGAGAGAGAGAGAGAGAGAGAGAGAGAGAGAGAGAGAGAGAGAGAGAGAGAGAGAGAAAGAGGGATAGAGAGAGAGAGAGAGAGAGAGAGAGAGAGAGAGAGAGAGAGACAGAGACAGAGACAGAGACAGAGAATGAGATTTAGAAGTTGAGAGGGGAGAGGAAGGAGAATCGAAAGAAAAGGGAGAAGGGAGAGAGGGGAACATGGGGAGGAGAGAGAGGGGGGATTGGAAAAGAGAGTTGGGGAGAGGGAGGGGTGTGGGTCACCACCGTTGCCACACACTTGCTCGCTCTTTGCCATTGAGGTTTCTAACGGAGACCATTAACTGCTCGCGGCGCTCACATAAATCACAGGACATTACACACACACACACACACACACACACACACACACACACACACACACACACACACACACACACACACACACACACACACACGCGTTGGTTAAGAAAAAAATATTATTCGCTTTTTTATGTACTGTTTTCAAGTTCATTCCATGCTTCCCTATGCTTATCCACAAAGTCAATTAAATCGTTATTCATACAGATTTCTTTCGTTATTAGTACCTTATTCCTCTATTTATTTGTTTCATTCGAATTTTAACGTCTCATTACCTGCTTATTCACTGCATGATTTATTAATCTTCACCTTCCCATTTTTATCACTATATGTGTAATTTTTGTTTCATTTGTATTATGCAAAACAGGATCTCAGGTGAAATAAAAGTTCACTCTTCTGACTAAAAGGTCGTGTCTCTACACACACATACAATCCCCCTTACACACACACACACACACACACACACACACACACACACACACACACACACACACACACACACACACACACTCCAACAACCCAAACTCTTCCTCCTCCCCCCCCCCCCCCCCTCCTCACCATGTGCGTGTATGTATATGATCACAAACATAAACATAGTAACGTGTACACAAAGATAAAAAGGGCACTCAGCTATAGTTAGAAATTAAAATGAAGATTTTTTGTTTCTTATAATGGTTGTGTTTTTCTATTTTTTAAAGAGGATGTTATATGTTATTTTGTGTTTGAGGACGCATTTTCAAGGCAGTGGAATAAATTAAAAACAAAAGTATTATTAAGATTCATGATTCTACCTACCTCTTTTTCATATACATATAAACATATCTATATCTACAGGCCTCTATTTTTTTCTTCTATCCACTGTCTACTTAACCATCTATCTATCCACTTTACTCCACACGTGCCCCATCTACCCTGGAGGTCATCGAAGCATAAACAATACAAAACACGTTCATACGTGTTTCTTGATCTCAGGAACCGACTTCCACGGAATCGGCACAATGCTCGATTTCTGTTGGCAAAACAACGCGTGTTTATGGATACGACTTGTTTTATAGGGCCGCGAATATCCTGTGAGTTCTCCGTCACTCGTCCTTGTTCATGAGTACATTAGCAAGCTTGTAGCCATAATACGCAGCGAAGGCACATAAAGCCATCGGCGTGCATGGCTTATCACCCGAGCGCCTTGTGCAGCCTTATCGCCGACCATCTATGAATATCTCATCAGCCTATTTAAGGAGCCCCGCCATTCCACTTTGTAAAGCTATTATCACTTCATTCACAGATACTACAGTCGCCGGAGCTTTGATGAGAAAGCCAGCAACGGCGCTGTCAAAAAGAAAAACTGCATAATTAACGTCATTGTATGTAAGTGCCTCCCATGCATCATACGTGAGATCATCGTAAGGGCTTTTCCTCGGGCTCGTGAATGCGTCAACGGCTCAGCGCCCGCCTCTTTATGACAGTGTTTTCTCGCCGTGTTTATGACTTCATCATCATCTGGCCTGCGAGTGAGGACATCATCCACGTCTGAATATGACTGCATCTCTGTCGCTGCCTCGGCTGGCGCGCTTATGCCGAACGCTCGCTCTCTTTCTCTCCGTCGCCGTCTTTGATTCTCTGCTTTTCTCTGTCTGGGTCTCCTTCTGTGTGGTTGCTGCTTTCTCTGTCTCTGTCTCTCTCCATCTCTGAAGCTATTTGTTTCTCTGTCTGTCTGTCTGTCTGTCTGTCTGTCTGTCTGTCTGCCTGTCTTCCTCCCCGCCCCTCTCTCTTTCTCTCTTTTTCTTCTTCTCTATTCCGTTTCGCCTAAGAATGCAGGTCTCTAACATTCCCAAATCCTTTCGTACTGATTTCTTTGCGAACAGACTTTTCAATGCCATTTATTAACTCCTGCAAACAAGACCAACACCAATCCACACAAAACACACGTCAATGACACCAATCTATTATCCATATAACCCTATCAACCATTCATCTTTAACGAAATAGGCTCCTGAACGAGTTATAAAACCGTATCGTTTAGGCAGAAGAACCTCGAGACTTTCCCCTCCTCTAAGCCTCTTTGAAACCATCTCCTTCAACAATCCAGCTTCGTTCTACAGGATGCTACCCTCTAACCAGGTTGAGAAACGTGCTTCTCTTATTCCCTAAACACCTTAGATTTCTCAAATCTTAAAGTTTCATTAAACCCGATCCTTTTTCACGTCTCTCAAAGGACTCTTCCCCCCCCCCCCCCATTAAATCTTTTTACACCCTTAAACCTCATTATTCAAACCCCAAATGAAGAAACTCCCTCACTTTTTTCTCCATCTAAACCTCTTTGAACCCTTTAACCTCGTCACTTATTTCTACCTTATTTAGAAAGCTTCATTCATTCCATAAAATCTCTTAAACTTTCCAGGCTCATCAACTTTACCTCGTTCTACAAGAAGAAAACCTTAAACCTCCCACATCTCCCCCTAAACCCGCTTTTAAAACCCCTCATCCTCATCAATCAGAAAGGAGAAGAAGAAGAAGAAAAATAATAATAATAATAATAAGAAGAAGAAAAAGAAGTAGAAGAAGAAGAAGAAGAGGAAAAAGAAATAACATCTACCATTTTATTTGGAAACCTTCCTTCTTCCTCCTAAACCTCCTTTCAAAAAAAAATGCGACCTTTTCAACTTCACAAGAAGAAACCCCGAATACCTAACGCAGAAACCTCCCCCTTCCCCCCCTCCCCCCAATTTAAAAGGCCGTCCAACCTCACCATTTAAAAAAAAAAATCTTATTTAGAAACCTCCCCCTCCTCCCCCCTTTCCCCCCTCCCAATTTAAAACCACCGCCAACCTTACCAATCAAGCCAAAATACCCAAAACCTTCCCCCCATTCCTCCCCCCCCCAATTTAAAAAAAAACCTCCAGCCTTGTCACCCCAACCTTGTTTCTAAACCCCAGCGTATCACAACATGGGGTTAGTCACCGCGAACTTCACTCTTGCCCGTCGCCGCTGGATGCAGATGAGGGCAGCTGTCAGCACACGGAACCGCCTTGGTGTCACCATGACGCCAAACATCATGTTAGAGGAGGGGGAAGGGAGAGGGAAAGGGAGGGAGGGGAAGGGAGGGGGAAGAGAGAGGGAAAGGGAGGGAGGGGAAGGGAGGGGGAGAGGGATAAGAAGGGGAAGAGAGAGAGAGGGAGGGATAAGGGGGGGGGGAGATAAGGGAGAGCGAGGGATAAGGGGGGAGAGATAAGGGAGAGGGAGGTATAAGGAGGGGAAGGGAGGGATAAGGAGGGAGGGAGAGAGAGGGATAAGGAGGGAGGGAGAGGGAGGAATAAAGAGGGTGAGGAAGGAATAAGGAGGGGAAGGGGAGGAGTGATAAAGAGGGAGGGGGAGGGAGGGATAAGGGAGGAGGGAGAGAGAGGGATAAGGAGGGTGGGAGAGGGAAGAATAAGGAGGGATGAAGGAGGGGAATAAGGAAAACGGGAGGAAAGGAAAGAAAGTGTTAAGGGAGGGAGTAAGAGAGAGAGAGAGAGGGAGAGAGAGAGAGAAAGGAGAAGAAAGAGACAGAGACGGAAAAATAGAAGAGAAACGAGAAAGAGAAAGAGAAGGACGGAGATGCTAGTCACTTGTCCATAATTAGATATGATTATGAGAACGTGCGGTGTACATAGCCGGATATCGTACTTCAGTGTACACCCTTTGCTCTACAAGACCGAGATGTACAAGGAGGAAACCCCCTTCCCTCCCCTCTCCTTCCCCTCTCTCTCCCTCTCCTTCCCCTCTCTCTCTCTCCCCCTCCTTCCCTTTTCCTCCCCCTCCCTCGTGTGTGTTTATGTTAGCCAGACCAGACGGCGTACATAATCAAGCTGTGCTGAGTCAGGATGCACATCAGTCAAGATTTGCTTGGCTGAGGTATGTAGAAGGGGAAGACCTGGCTCCGGGATGTATGTACAGCTAAGATGTCAGATAATGAAAATAAGCGTTGCAACAGAGATGAATGAATAAGAGAGAGAGAAAAAGAGATAGATAGATAGATAGATAGAGAGAGAGAGAGAGAGAGAGAGAGAGAGAAAGAGAGAGAGAGAGAGAGAGAAAGAGAGGGAGAGAGAGAGAGAGAGAGAGAGAGAGAGAGAGAGAGAGGGAGAGAGAGAGAGAGAGAGAGAGAGAGAGAGAGAGAGAGAGAGAGAGAGAGAGAGAGAGAGAGATTACCCCATAAAAAATTGCCTGACAAGAAGCGAAAAGGTTAAAAGAAAGAGGGACTCAGTGAGGGACCAATAAATAAATAAATAGATAGACACATAAATGAATGAATAATGATAGATAAATAGATAGAGAGGTAGATAGGCATATAGATAGATAGAGAGCTAGCAAGGTAATAAGATTGGTAGATAGAGATAAAGAGAGAAGGAGTGGTAAATACAGCATATAAAAATATCTATAAACATTTAAATATCTTAACATTTACAAGATAGAGCAATGAAGTCCCCTACCATATAATTAACCCCAAACCTCACGCGTGCTATAAACATTGCAAGGTGCAATTTCGTGCATGATGAAAAGGGAACAAACAAATAATGTGGATGAAAAGGAAAGATAAAAAAAAATCACAGGTCTTTGGACACCTGATGATGCAGCCGGCTCTGTCCGAAACGTGAGGTGTGTTTGTATTAATTAAGGAGTTACAGTTCGGCTTTTATTCATATTGGCATTTTATTGTTCCTTTTTAGTTCTATTACTGCTAATTATTCATTGTACTTTTTATTTGTAACTAGTAACGGAACACAACTACATGCATAATTACCTATTTTGTAGATAAAGCAAAATAAAAAATGTAATCTAAATGTATGCAAATGTGTCAGTTAAAAAATGTAAATTGAAATGGATATGCAATTATCTTTCACCTGCTACCATCGACGATACAACCACAGGCAACGTCCTGACGCTACCACAAGGAGTGACATTGCATTATTCACTAAATACCACTACCACAGATATCAATACAACCACTTACGAACACACACTATCTATCTCCAGTTCTACCATTAATATCTGTTAGCTTTGTCAATATCAAAATCACCATCCACTACCAATATCACCACCGATCACAACCCCTTGTCACTGTCACCATCATCCTCACCACGGCAACAAGCATCATCCGTCGCCACCACAACCACAGCCAGAACCATCATCTATCGCCACCCACCCTCACCACACCCATCACTATCATTCATCACCACCACAACCACAGTCATCATAACCTATCATAACCCACTCTTACCACAAACACCACAGTTGCCTCTTCTCACCATCCACACCACAACCTTCAGCCTTCACCACAATCACCACAGCCTTCACCACAGTCACCACGCCAGGTCAGCTGATTGAAGCACTGGGCGAGAACATTATCCACGGCATCGTCCAGTAAATTAGGGACATTAGGAGAGAATTTAACAGCAAAACTGACTAGTTAATTAAAGCCTTACGAGCGTATTATCCACGACGCTGTACGGTTTACTACGTATGCACTGAGTAAGAGAGGCCAGCCAAGTGTTAGAGACGAGAATAGCTTGTCCAACGAGGGTGAGCTAGTATACACACCCTTGCGAGATCGAGGATGCATGCGCTATGGGTTGGGGAGAGGTGTGGGGGATGGAGGAGGGGGAGGGAGAGGGGGGGTGGGGAGGAGAGTGGGTGAAGGAGGGGCATGGGGAGGAAGAGGGAGAAGGGGAGGGAGAGGGGTAGGGGAAGGGGGGAGGAAAAGGGGGAGAAGGTGTGGTAAGGAGAGAGAGAGGGTTGGATGTATTAGGTAAAAGAGAAGGGAAAGGGAGAAGGAGTGAAGGAGGGAGCTGGAGAGGAAGAGGAATAGGGGAAGAGAAAGGTGGGAGGGAGAAGGTTGGCTGGGTTAGTTAGAGGGAGAAAGGAAGGGGGAGATGCAGGGGGAGGTTAGCGGGGAGAGGCTAGGGGGAAGGGAGGTGGAGAGAGGGGGTGGGTTGGGAGAAGAGTAACAGGTATAGGGAATAGGAGAAGGAAGATGGGAGATAGGGGGGAGGGGGAGGGGGTAAAGGGGGGAGGAGGGTTGAGAGAGAGAGACATAAACCTCGCCAACAAGTCAGGTTGAAAGGGTAGACACGCCTTCAAAGAGAGAGTGAAAAAAGGTGTTGTAAAGGTGAAGGAAATGGCTTTGAAAGAGAAAGAGAAAGAAGGAGGGGGGAGGGAGAGAGGGAGGGAGGAAATTAAGGAGGGGGAGAGAGAGAGGGAGGGAGGAAATGAAGGAGGGGGAGGGAGAGAGGGAGGGAGAAAATGAAGGAGGGGGAGGGAGAGAGGGAGGGAGGAAATGAAGGAGGGGGAGGGGAAA
>NC_061820.1:11321472-11323972 GCF_019202785.1 Penaeus chinensis
AAAAAAGCGGCGGCTCCGGAGTCCCTCACGCGCGATCGCAGTCGTTAAAGCTCTCACCTGGCGCAGCCGGGAACACAAGCTCTGCCGTTAAGCCGACCGACGCCAGCATACAAAACCGCAAAATGCACGGCCGAGGAGGCGCTTCGGGAAATCAGCATTCTGGACATGTCTCTCGTGTTCCTTTATTTCCGCCGAGTGACGCTGGGCTTGCACGCCTTGCAGCAGACAGAGCAACTCGACGTTTTATTGCCACGCAGCCGGGGAAGAAAGTCTTTTACTTGGAAATGCATTCCATTACATGGAAAATTGAGTTTTATTACCTAATCTCCCGCTCGAAATGTCTTCAGTGGCCCCCGACATTGTGAAACCTCCCGCTTGTAATGGAACTTTGCTGTGAGTGTCACACTGTGTATGCTCTTGTGAGGATCATACTGCGTATATTGGTCCGTGTGTATGGGGCCTGTTTGAGCATTTCCCGGTGTGTCTGTATTTGTAGCATACTAACTTTATGTGTTATCATTTCTCGTTTAGACTGCTGGTATATACCCTAACGTATGCAGTTTGCAATATCATCAGAGCATATGTGTGAGAATCGCTGTATGCTTACGTACCCAAAGATTTAGATCCTTCTGTCCAAAATAGAATTTATGTATTTGCGTATCTATTGTCTTGTTTGTGTATGAATATATATGTGTATGTGTGTTTGTATGTGTGTCTACGTATGTGTGTGGGCGTAGACGTGGGTGTGGGCGGGGCGTGGATGTAAAAGTGCGTAAGTGGAAAATCAACTAAAATATTCTGAGAAAAATATCACTGACGGGAGACAAGCCCTTGATGAAGATATTCACTGCTGCGTCTTCCTCTCTCCTCCCTACCTTCTCTTTCTTGCATTATTCTCGATTTTTTTTCTCCCTTCCCCCCTTTTATACCGTTTTCTTTCTTCTCTTCCATTCGCCCTTGTTACCTTTTATTCCCCTCTCTCACCTTGTCCTTTCCCCTCTGTCCTTTGCCTTCTCTTTTGTCTCATCTTCCTTATTCTCTCACGCTTCTCGTATGCTATTTCTCCTCTATTCTTTCGCTACCCCTTTCTTCTACTTTTCTTTATATAGTATTTCTCTCCACTCAGTTCTTCCTCTTTTGCTTCTCATAGTTTTCTCTTTCTCTTTCCCTCTTGCTTTCTCTCTCTCTCTCTCTCTCTCTCTCTCTCTCTCTCTCTCTCTCTCTCTCTCTCTCTCTCTCTCTCTCTGTCTCTCTCTCTCTCTCTTTATTATTTTTGTTCTTGGTGCATTTATTACCATTATCATCTTTATCATAATTATTATCCTAATTTTTCGTTATTATTATTTTCATTATTTTTTTCTATAATGATAATAATAATGATTTTTATTAGTAGTAATACTATATTTATCATTATTTTTATTGTACTAATATCATTATATCATGATCATTATTATTATTACTGTTATCATCATCATCCTCATTATCATTAATATCATTATTATTACTATTATCATTAATATTATTATCACTATCACTATTATTATCATCATTATTATTATTATTACTATTATTATTATTATTATTATCATCATCATCACCATCATCATTATTATTATCCTTATTATTAGTAGTAGAAGCTTTAGGATTATCATGATCGTCACTAAGAGTATTATCATATGTTTATTTTTATTATCATTACCATTATTATTATTATTATTGTTATCATTATCATTATCATTATTATTGTTATTATTATTATCTTTATCATTACTATTGTTATTATTATCATTATCATTATTATTGTTATTATTATTATCATTATCATCATTATTTTTTTTTTATAATTATTAGTAATATTATCATATATTATCATTGTCATTCTTATTACCACTATCAATATTACCATCATAATCAATATTATCATAATTTATACTTGTTATAATCATTGTTATTATTATAATTATTATTATTGTTTGATTATTATTATTTGATTATTATCATCATTATTATTATTAGCATTATTCCTATTATTATTATTTATATTATTATTATTATATTATTATTGTTGTTTGCATTATTAATATTGTTGTTTGCATTATTATTATTATTATTATTATTATTATTATTATTATTATAATTATTATTATTATTATAATTATTATTATTATTGTTATTATTATTATCATTGTTATCATTTTGTCATCTTTATTATTTTTATAATCATTATTATTATTACTATCATTATTATTATCATTATTTTCATTATTATTATTTTCATTGTTATTATTATCATTATTATCATTATTATTATTGTTATTATTTTATTATTATTATTATCATTATCATTATTATTATTATTATTATTATTATTATTATTATTATCATTATCATTACTCTTGTTATTCCTTTAATTATTATTTTTTATTATTATCATTATTACAATCATTGTTCTTATTATTATTATCAGTATCATCATCATTATTGTTATTAATACTGTTAT
>NC_061820.1:11351472-11353972 GCF_019202785.1 Penaeus chinensis
ATGAGAGGGAGGGAAGGAGGAAGAAAGAAGGAGGGAAGGGAGGGATGAGGAGAGAGAGATAGAGATAGTAGAGAGAGTGGGAAGGAGGGAGAGGGAGAAGGAGAAGAGAGAGAAAATGTATATATATATATATATATATATATATATAAATGAATGTGTGTGTGTGTGTGTGTGTGTGTCTGTGCGTGTGTATGTGTGTGTGTGTGTGTGTGTGTATGTATATATATATATATATATATATATATATATATATATATATTCACACACACACACACACACACACACACACACACACACACACACACACACTCAAACCCTTTTTCTGTCACAAACACACATGCTATTTATTAAACCCTATTCTTAAATAGGCTTACAAAACATCTATAAAACCCGAGGCCCAAATGGCTTTATGAATGTGACTGCCTAATACTGACGTTCATCTTGCCTTTTTAAACCTATATTACCTGTCTAAAGTTGTGATGACATACAGGTGGTTGCAACTAGATATAATTAAGGTCCAGTGCAAAGCAGAATACGTGAGGGGAAAGAGACAGATGGCTGCTACCATACAAACCAAACAACCAGATGTGTGTTGCTAAAGGATGCGCTTTATGACAAGTGGCATAGCATACTTATTTTCAGAGTGGAAGGGAAAGTGACAAAATCCGGGGTCACGAAAAAATCTGAATAGTGTTGAAAAGAATAGGAAATTGAAGGAAGTGGATAGATAGATGGGGAGAAGATAAAAAGGGAGAGGGAAGACGAAGGAAAGAATTTGCTGGATAGGGGGTAGAGGTAAGGATGAAACGTTAAAGGTCACACACTCTTAGACGTGGATGGTGCTGAGAATGGATGAGAAGAGAGACAAAAAGGATGGAGTGGATAGGTGGGGGGGATGACAAGTTGCAACTCAAGCAGGAGATTGGATAGAACAAGAGTTGTCTGAATATTTGGTCCTTTGCAGGTCAATCTAACACAGAGTATTGCAAAGGCGAAGGGGTTAGCGAAGTGGCGGAGGGGTCCCGGGGGAGTGAAGAGGGGGAGGGGGGAGGGATGGCGAAGTGGATGGGGGGGGGGATAGGGAATACGTTCGTGGGGGAAGGTATCCCTGGCCCTACTCCCCCCCCCCCTCCCCCCAGCCTTAGTCACAAGGTCTGGCCGGCATCGGGGACTCAATACAAGTCAAGAGGCAGGAACACGAAACAGGGATGGATGCGGGTGTCAGACAGGCAGCGGGTCGTAAATCATGCATAATAAGGCGTTGTGTGTGTTACTATAAATCATCGGCAGCCACCTATTGTCATGCCTTGCTCGCTCAACAGCCTTCCTCTCTTTTTTTTTTTTCATTTCTTGCTTTATTTGGGAGATTCCGAGGGCAATAAAAGGCGGTTTTATATCACCCGAGGGTTCCAAATAGTGAGAGATTGGTAACACTAAAAGGGCGTCATCGTTACAAGAACCATGAAGCCTTGCAGTATTGCCATATCGCGCTTTTTGTGTGCCATTATCGGGGTCAAAAGTGTAAGTATTGCCAATGGAATGTGGACCATGGCAAAGACACGGAAGAAATGGCAAAGCGAACGACTGTCTTCGCGTGGTTGCCACATGAATGTTGCCGTGAAGATATGATGGATTGGCGTCGCCGAGCGGAAGAATGGGAAGAACAGAAAAGAAGAGAGAAAAGAAAAGAATGAAGAAGACGGCGATGGGAGGGTAAAAAAAAAAAATTAAAAAAAAACTTTCTAGAACTCTATATAAACGGAATGAATGATAATATAAAAGTTTGATACAGCAACGCATGTTTTAAGTTTAATACTAAGTTTGTGGCGCTTGGGAGAGCGGATAAAGGAAACGGAAGGGAAAAAAATAGTTCAAAACAGAAAAGAAGAGGAAGAAGAAGAAGAAGAAGAAAAACCCATAACATGAGAGAAAAAAGAGAAAACAGTTTGAAAAGGAAGAGGAATAGGAGAGTAACAGCTCAAAGCGCAAAAGAGAAAAGAGGGAAAAGATACGAAAGAGACAAGAAAGATATTAACAAAGAAAGGGGAGAAATGAGAAAATGGCCCTGAGAAAAAGCAGAAAACAACAACCACAAACAAAAATAAGTAGTTTAATAGACAAAATACAAGAAATGGGACTAAGGAGAAGAAAAACAGAGAAACAGTGAAAGGGGGAAGGACAAAAGAGAAGATGAACGTGTGAAAGAGAGAGAGAGAGAAGAAAAAAAGAAGAAATATTTTAAGAAACGAAGTTAAAAAGAGAGAAAATATATAACGGATGCGAAGAGAAGACACAGACTAAAAGCGAGAGAAGGAGAAGAAGAAAAAAAAAAAGATAGACAGGAGGTCAACAGATAGATAGAAAAATAAATAAAAATAGACCAATGGTAGAGTGCAGATCCCAACACACTTATACAATAAAAAGCCAAATGCAAGAATGAACCAAAAATCACCACCACCAACAAATAACAAAACAACAACAACAACAACAACAACTACAA
>NC_061820.1:11361472-11366472 GCF_019202785.1 Penaeus chinensis
AAGGGGGGGAGGGGAAGTGAGGAAAGTGTGGGGGGGGCGGGTATTATGACCAAATGGCCTCATGGTTATCGTCTCTGTCGTTGAGTCTGCACTTCTATTTGTGTGAATCCTGTTTGAAGTTTTTTTCTTAGAGATGGGTAAAAGGGGGAGATGGGAGAAGGAGAGGGTGAGCGAGAGAGAGAGAGAGAGAGAGAGAGAGAGAGAGAGAGAGAGAGAGAGAGAGAGAGAGAGAGAGAGAGAGAGAGAGAGAGAGAGAGAGAGAGAGAGAGAGAGAGAGAGAAAAAATGAGAAAGAGAGAGAGAGAGAGAGAGAGAGGCAGGCAGACAGACACACACACACACACACACACAGAGAGAGAGAGAGAGAGAGAGAGAGAGAGAAAGAGAGAGAGAGAGGCAGACAGACAGAGTGAGAGCGAGAGATAGAGATAGAGATAGAGAGTGAGAGAGAGAGAGAGAGAGAGAGAGAGAGAGAGAGAGAGAGAGAGAGAGAGAGAGAGAGAGAGAGAGAGAGAGAGAGAGAGAGAGAGAGAGGCAGGCAGAGAGAGAGAGAGAGAGAGAGAGAGAGAGAGAGAGAGAGAGATAAATAGATAGATAGATAGATAGATAGACAGATAGATAAGAAGATAGATAGATAGATAGATAGATAGATAGATAGATAGATAGATAGATAGATAGAGAGAGAGAGAGAGAGAGAGGCAAGCAGGCATACAGAGAGAGGGAGTATGTATTTATGTATGTATGTGTTTATGTGTGTGTGTGTGTGTGTGTATGCATTTACATACGTGATTATCTATACCAATTAACTAAGAATAACGATACTGACGGCGGGTACCAACAGTGGCATGTCTCAGCCCAACCCCTCTCCCCCACCAACCCCCACCCCCACCTCCCTATCCCCTCCATCCCCCTCCCTCCGTCCCAACCCCTCTACTCCATCTCCTCCGCCCCCCTCCTCCTTCCCTCCTTCCTCCCTCCCACCCCCTCTACCCACCCCTCCTTCCCTCCTCCCTCTTTCCCACCCCCTGTACCCACCCCTCTGCCCCTCCTCCCTCCTTCCCACCCCCTCCGGCCCTCCTCCCTCAGTCACACCCCCTCCCCCGCCCCTCCTCCGCCGCGTGGGAGTCCCTCGCCACCGGCATTCATCTCCAACGAGACAGCCAGCGGAACTGAATCGAGCACGTTTGATGTATTACCGGCAATCACTGATCGATCCCCCCCCCCCACCCCCTCACCCCCCCGAGCGGCCCAGTGGCTTCGCGGCCGAGAGCAAATGGGCGAAACGAGGTGTTGCAGCATCCAAGGGCTTGACGGCGAGGAGGCAGATTAAAGAGAGGAAGTGAGAGATGACTGTCTCGGGAGATGCGGAGGCGTGATGGGATCGGCGCACCTGGACACCTGGCTGGTAATTACGATCAGTCGCTCTCCTCCCGGGTCGGATCTGAGGAAGCTGCGATCTCAGGGGGATGCGAGGGACGCCTGCCATTCCTCTCGGGGCCGTCGCATCTCTGTCGCATCTCGGGGCCATTGCAAGTGGTTTTCGTCTTCTTCTTTCTTCTTTTTTTCTTTCCTACTCCTTATTTCTTTTCTCTCCTCCTGGTCCCCCTCCTCCTCCTTCTCCTTCTTTTTCTTCTTTTCTCCATCCTCCTCTTCTTCTTCTTATTCTTATTATTATTATTCCTCCTCCTCCTCATCATCATCTTCTTCCTCCTCATCATCATCATCTTCTTCCTCCTCATCATCATCATCTTCTTCCTCCTCATCATCATCATCTTCTTCTTCCTCTTCTTTGTCTTCTGTTATAAATTCTTCTTCTTCTTATCCTTCACCTTCATCGTCTTCTTCTTCCTTTCCTTCTTCTTTCTTCCTCTTCCTCTTCTTCTTTCTCCTTTTCTTTTCTTTCCTCTTTTCCTTCTTCTTTCGTCTTCTTATTCCTTTTCTTCTCTTATCTATCATTTTTCCTCTTCTACTTCTTCTTCCAAGACGGACGCTAAATGTATGCCACGTAAGCATTTCATTTAGTGAGCGATGACTGTCTTGCACCTACTTATCACTCAGCGTCATTATGTTCGACAGTAATTTCATAGCGTGTACTTACATTAATCCTTGACGGGATGATTAATATACTTTTCACTTTCTCTTATCCGCCAGTATAAGATTAGACGTGTGTTTGTACCTGATCTTATCCATATATCAACTGGTATATACTGCTTGGAGAAATATGCGCGTAGGTGCTTTGTGCCTGCGTGTGGCCAACAGGTATCCGTTTTAGGCACTTCATACCCCTTCTGCTTTCAAGATAGAATCGACTTGGCCTGCAGCATTCGTTCTTCCTTCGGCCTGATTCTCTGCCAACATCCCCCCCCCCCCCCTCGTATTCCTCCTCCCCTGTCCCCCCCCCCCCCCCCCCCTTTTTCCTCCTCTCCGTAACCCGTCACCGCCCATTGTCCTAATAACTGCTAGCATGTGCAGGCCAGCTTTGACTTTCCACCTGGATGACATAAGTCGACGCTACCTGCACCAGCCTGTAATTAATGACACCATAAGTTTACCTGACATGCGATTAGCGCCACACATATCATTGGTGATGGTGTATTTACTTTGTGGATGACTGCAGCGATAATCAACCCGGGCTTACCCGACCCTCTGCGTTATATACCTGTCTGTTCGTCTCCAGGTACGAGCATTCATTTATTTATTCATGCGAGTATAATGAGTGGTTAGGAGGCGTGCAGCCCAGCAGGCACGCAACGCCTAAGACAAACATGAGCTCGCATAGATCAGTCCGGCCAGGAGCTTTCGGTCACCTAAATCAGCGACTCGAGGCCGGCCAAGAATATTTACGCCCCCGCCAAGGAAGCCGTCTCGGGCCGGGCCCCGCGCTCTGGCTGGGGGTCTCCGTCGGAGCGATGAAGAAAGACCTATTATCGCGCACCTTGAAGGTCTGGGGTCCGGCTCATGCTAGTAGGCCATACGTCATAGGTAATAAGGTGGTGTCCAGACTGAAAAATGGCTACACTCGCCAGTCTCTAATTATCCGCCACCAGCACCTAGCATGGCGCCTAGACCCGGCTGACTAGGGGCGTAAACCACGACTCGCGCGGCAGGTGAACAGCTCGCCTCCGCCGGTCCGAGGGCCCCGCTGGTGACATCCTCCTCGCGGGGCGCTGAAGGCGCCGTTCGCGTCGCCCGCTTCCTTCTCGCTGGTTCGGCCTCCTCGTCCGATCTATCGCTTATGGGGGGATGAAGCATGTCCCCAATCTATCATGCAAGTGGATAATGATATGAGAATCGTGTCCCGGGTTACGACTTTCAAGCAAGAGACTTTGATTTACAGAGGTTACCCCTCCACTCCGAAGCCACGGACCCATCCGCAGCGGAACAAATTTGAGCCATAAATCACCGCTGCTTAAGGTTCATTCTGCGCGCCCAGCCCCGCCGGTTGCATATGGCCCTCTGCCCAACGCGTCTGATTTATGAAATACATGAATAAGAGATGAAACGGCGTAGTGAGTAAGGGAGGAGAGGGGGGAGGGGGGCGCGTCGGAGAGGAGGAGGCCGGAATAAAGGATAATAACTGTGGAGTGACGGCCGAACAAGAGATGGGAGGGCCAGCCGTCAGCTTCACTCGGGTACCTGGCCCTGTCCCTCCCTGCCTCGCCTCCGCTGCTGTTCTGCTGTGGTCCGGCCTCCTCCACTTCCTCCACCTCCTCCCACCCGCACTTCTGCCGCTGTGTTCCCTCGACGCCAGGCTCCCTGCCCTTCCGACTGCGCTGGTACCTCTTGACTTTTTGTCTCTTTCTTTTATTACCCCTTCCTCTTTGCTGGCGGTCAGTTCCTATTTTTTTGTCTTCAGTGTTATTTTGCTGTGATTCTCTCTCCTACCTTGCCTGGCACCCTGTTTTTGTTGTTGCTGTCCAGTGCGTATATATATTCTCTTCCGTAACCTTGTCTTCGCTACTGTTCGTAGTATTTACTATTCCTCTCATTCACTTTTGTTGTTGCTTTGCACTCGCGTCTTCCCTCTTTGTCTTAGCCTCATAAATCCTCAATTATCTCTCTCTCTCTCTCTCTCTCTCTCTCTCTCTCTCTCTCTCTCTCTCTCTCTCTCTCTCTCTCTCTCTCTCTCTCTCTCTCTTCCTCTCTCTTCCTCTCTCTATCTCCCTCTCTCATTCGTCCGCTCACTCTCTATGTCTGTCTGTCTGTTTGTCTGTCCGTCTTTCTTCCTCCCACCTCTATATGTCTATTTGCCTGTGTCTCAAATTGTATGTCTCCCTTCCTCTCTCTTTCTCTCTCCTTAATCCATTCGTCGGAATACGCTTCAATCTAATCAGTATCGAATATTTAGTTGATTTATCTTTATATATATCTACATTATGCAAATATTCTCCATCTATCATACAGTAGAACTCCCTCTCTAATTAAGCATCTGTTTAGATAACATGAAATCCGGTGTGAAAAATTATTTTATCCTACTTATGAAAAATTCCTTGACATCCTCGTCTTGTGTTGCTGTGGCGAATCCTCCTCTTCTCCGCCCTTTGCGCTTTGTTCATGATTTCTCCGCAACTGCTACTTCTCCCTCTTTCTTCTCACCTGCTTCTCACACACACACCTCCATTCAGCACCAGCACGAAGCATCTGCAGCCCAACATACCCTTTTCATCTTCACATATCAACGGTCCATTACCATTTAACAGTCACTTCTGTCTTGGGTACGGAGGATGTCAACGGGATGTTTAATATTCCTGTCTTCCTTACAGACGTGATATTCGGATAGCTTTGGCAATCAGCTGACTCCCTGACACAGTGTGACGTCAGTGTGTCTTCCCAGGACATGATTCGCGTGTGAAGATCTCCAGCATTCTTAAATATCAGTGTCTGCTGTCATATTCATTGCTCTATCTATCTTATGTTGACAATAGTGACGTCTTGACAGGAGCCCTTTTGTCTTCCCTGTCGTGAGATGTGTTGTCACGCATGGCACCTCGCACTCGGCCT
>NC_061820.1:11378972-11381472 GCF_019202785.1 Penaeus chinensis
GAGGAGGAGGAGAAGATGGAGAAAGATGATATGATGAAAAAGAAGAAAAGGGAGGAGGAACAATAGCAAAAGGAGCAAGAGACGAAAATGAAAGACAAAAGGCGAATAAGAATAAGAAAGAGAAGCAGAAACTCATGACAAAAGCGTATCTATGTCCATTTTCTCTAGAGAGGTTGCAGGATATGTACTCCGAGAAAAAAGGGTCAGTAAAAAAGAAAAAAAAAAAGAAAGATAAAGAAAAAAAAAGTAACGAGGAGCCTATTTCACGCCAATTTTATGAGGCATTTTACGGAACTAAACATAACTGTCTTTGGTGTATACTATCTTCAAAAAAAAAAAAATTATTATCCACACACACACTCAGACACACACACACACACAGACAAACAGAATGAGACCGAGCTACAAGACAGGGAAGCCGCCCATCAAAGGATCAGTGAGGCAAAGTTTCCTTCAGCATAATTCACCCTTTTGGCCTTCCCCGACGCGAGCTCCTTCGACCAACGCCCCAGAAGGAAAAGGGAGACTGCGAGAGAGAAGCAGATCCTCCCAGCGGGCGATCTATCAGTCCTTGGGCCTCTTCTCCCCTCCCCCCTCCCCCTTCCCCCCCCTCTCTCCTTCACCCCCGCCTGCTAGAGACGTATTCACGAACGCTCGGTTATCCGGTGCTGATGAATCCACGAACGCTCGGTAATCCGGTGCTGATGAATCCACGAACGCTCGGCAATCCGGTGCTGATGAATCCACGAACGCTCGGCAATCCGGTGCTGATGAATCCACGAACGCTCGGTAATCCGGTGCTGATGAATCCACGAACGCTCGGTAATCCGGTGCTGATGAATCCACGAACGCTCGGTAATCCGGTGCTGATGAATCCACGAACGCTCGGTAATCCGGTGCTGATGAATCCACGAACGCTCGGCAATCCGGTGCTGATGAATCCACGAACGCTCGGCAATCCGGTGCTGATGAATCCACGAACGCTCGGTAATCCGGTGCTGATGAATCCACGAACGCTCGGTAATCCGGTGCTGATGAATCCACGAACGCTCGGTAATCCGGTGCTGATGAATCCACGAACGCTCGGTAATCCGGTGCTGATGAATCCACGAACGCTCGGCAATCCGGGGCTGATGAATCCACGAACGCTCGGTAATCCGGTGCTGATGAATCCACGAACGCTCGGCAATCCGGGGCTGATGAATCCACGAACGCTCGGCAATCCGGTGCTGATGAATCCACGAACGCTCGGTAATCCGGTGCTGATGAATCCACGAACGCTCGGTAATCCAGTGCTGAAGAAGAAGAGAAGAAAAGACAATGATCATGAAAACAATAGCAAAAATAAAATGATAACACTGATTATAATGAGAAAATAATAATAATAATAATAATAATAATAATAATGGTAAAGATAATAATAATAGTAATAATAATAATAATAATAATAATAATGGTAAAGATAATAATAATAATAATGATAATAATGATAATAATGATAATAATGATAATAATGATAATAATAATAATAATAATAATAATAATAATAATAATAACAATGATAATGATAATGATAAAAATAATAACAATAATAATGATGATAATAATAATATTATTACCATTAATTATAATGATAATGATAATAATAATATTACCATTAATTATAATGATAATGATAATAATAATATTACCATTAATCATAATGATAATGATAATAATAATATTACCATTAATCATAATTATAATAATAATATTGCCATTAATTATAATGATAATAATAATAAAATGATAAATTTGATAACAATAAAATAATAGTAAGAATAATGATAATAATAAAGATGATAATAATTATCATTCAGACAAAAATGATGATAATAATGACGATAACAATGATACTACTACTACAAATGATAATAATAACAATAACATTAATGATACGAATATGATGATGATGATGATGATGATAATGATAATAAAAAAAACAATAATGATAAAATAAAATAAATAATAATAATAATGATAATAATAATTATAATAACAATAGTAACAAAAAAAAATGTAATGATAATATTAATAATAAAAGAGATAATGACAATTGTGATAATAACAACAATAAACATGATGAGATAATGGAAATAGTAATAATAATAATAATAATAATAATAATAATGATAATAATAATAATAATAAATATAATAATAATAATAATAATAATAATAATAATAATAATAATAATAATAATAATAATAATGATAATAATAATAATGATAATGATAATAATAATGATAATAATAATAATAATAATAATGATAATAATAATAATAATAATAATAATAATAAAGATAATAATAATAATGATAATGACAATTATGCTAATAACAACAATAAGTATGATGAGATAATGATAATAATAATAATGATGGTTACACAAACAACAACAATTACAATACTACACTACTACCACTGCTACAAATAATGATAATGATGATAAGAATAATGA
>NC_061820.1:11393972-11401472 GCF_019202785.1 Penaeus chinensis
ATTGATATTGTTATTATCATTATCATTATCATTATTATTATTACTGGCATTATTGTCACTATTACTATTATTGTTGTCATTATTATCATTGTTATGACTACTACTACTACTACTACTACTACTATTATTATCATTATCATCATTATCATTATTATTATTATTACTATTATTATTATTCTCTTCTTCTTCTTCTTCTTTTTCTTCTTCTTCCTCTCCTCTTCTTCTCCTCCTTTATGTCCTTTTTTTGTGAAAATGCCTGGCCATTAGTATCGTGCCAGTAAGTGCCTATACCTTTCCTTCTTGGCACTTTTATTTTGCAATGAAAATAACGTGTTGCCTTTGTATGTGCTTATTTGTATCAGGCAAATATGCGAACAGATAGACAGGCAGGTTTAGAGAGCAAGAGAAAGAGAGATTAGGAGAGAAAGAGAGAGAGAGAGAGAGAGAGAGAGAGAGAGAGAGAGAGAGAGAGAGAGAGAGAGAGAGAGAGAGAGAGAGAGAGAGAGAGAGAGAGAGAGAGCGGAGGGAGGGGGCAGAGAGGAAAATAGACAGACAGAAATGGAGAGAGGGAGAAAGGGTAAGAGAGAAATGAAGAGAGAGAGAGAGAGAAAGAGAACGAGAGAGAGAAAGGGGGGAAGGGGCAGAAAGGAAAACTGACAGAAATGTAGAGAGAAAGAGAGAGAGAAATGGAGAGAGAGAGATTAAGTGGGAGAAAGAGTGAGAGAGTAAGAAAGAGAGAAAGAAAAAAAAAAGAGAAAGAGAGACAAAGCGAGAGAAAAAACGACCGTCAAAGAGGAATATAAATGGAAATTGAAATACCACATTTTCTCAGAAATTTCTAAATATTATTCTAACTGTTTCTCGTTTCGCCGTCTCCCGAGGACAAAAATATGCCAATAACAACAGGTTTTCGGGGCCATAAAATTTCAACACATGACAATCCATTTCTTTTATGCTCCATTATCCACATTCACGCAGATTCAGAAAGTAGGTTTAGGGAAAATATGATAAGAGGAATTGGAAACGACATATCACGTCATTACTGGAAGTATCAAGAACGAAAAGGTATGAGAAAGATAAACAGAGTGAATGCAAGACGGAAGAGAAGAGAGTAGAGGAGAGAAGGAGAGAGGGAGAGAGAAAGATATATATGTATATATATATATATATATATATATATACATACACACATAAACACACACACACACACACACACACACATACACACACACACACACACACACACACACACACACACACACACACACACACACACACACACACACACACACACACACACACACACACACACACACACACACACACATACACGCACACACACACACACACACACACACACACACACACACATATATATATATATATATATACATATATATATATATATATATATATATATATATACAGAGACAAAGACAAAGACAGAGAGATAGAGACAGATAATCAGACAGACAGACAGACAGACAGACAGACAGACAGACAGACAGACAGACAGACAGACAGACAGACAGACAGATAGACCGACAGACAGATTGACAGTCAAAGACAAAGACTCCCCACACACACACACAGAAGAACTAAAATTAATTAGTGTTTCCAGAGGCCATAAACCCCGGCGCTCAAACACGGCCCATCACCTGCCCGTCCCTTTGAGAAGCCGCCACCAAGGGGATGATCCGAGGCGAGCGGCGGAAGCTCCAAGAGGTCATCCGGACCGAATGAAAGGGCAGACGAGGTCAACCCCCCCCCCCCCACCCCCCATCACACTCCGGCCCCGACAGGAGGAAACCCTAAGCCTGAATAGCGAGGGCGGCAGCGGGGGTTGCGACTCGACACAGCGGCTCGTGGATGATGCATGGCGCGGCGCCGAGCAGAAATATGGCTGTAATTGGAGAGTGTTTTATGCTATATGAATACATATTTTGCCGCGGACTCTGTGTTTAGGGAGTGAGATTCGAGATTTGGGTTTTAGATCAAAGGGAAGCGCCGGCCTGGGGGCGGGAGGAGAGATTGGGCTTTGGCCTCCTGCTGCTCTGTGCATTTGGGGTAAATAAATGAATGAATAAATAAGTGAATGAATAGATATATACATATACATATAAATAGAGAGATAGGTAGGTAGATAGAGATATATATATGGATATATGCGTGTGTGTGTGTGTGTGTGCGTGTGTGTGTGCGTGTGTGTGTGTGTGAGCGTGTGTGTGTGTGTGCGTGTGTGCGCGTATATGTATAACTACTGCCACACACAAACGCTCACTCCGTCATCTATACCCACGGCGCACGCACTGATGCCCGTATATAGTGCATATATACATAGAGGCACTCGCATGATCAGTGTATGAGTGCGTGCGTGTAGAGATAGATGGCTAGTTAGACAGAAGGGAAGAAAGATAGATAGGTAGATAAACAGTTAGATATTTAGATAGAGATGATAGATACATATATAGGTAGATAAACAGTTAGATATTTAGATAGAGATAGATAGATAAATAGATAGGATCGCATTTATGAAGATAACGTAAAGTGAACGAATTTCGAAATTCTCATGAAGGGAACAGAGGCGTTATGAGAATCAAGCGGAAAGCTTCTGAGCGAAAAAAGGCTAATTAGCGAAACAAAAAACCCGTAGAAGAATGGATACAAACTACTGTCAAACGAAATTGACCGTTCAGTTCATCGCTAATTCTGATAATGATAATGATAATGACAATAAACGAGGATAACAATAATAAGAACGATAATTGAAATGAGAAGATATTAAAAAAGACAGGAAGTATAAAAAGATAAAAAACATTAGAGGCAAAAAAAGAACAAGTCACATCATAACAAAAGTCGTCCATTTTACCTCATATCCTTGCAATGTAATGCATAGTCGTACGTTATACTGTATTGTCATGCATTATACTTTATTGCCATGCATTAAAGCTCGTTCATTTACGTTAATGAAAGGCGCTAGAATTTGCCCGGACAAATGTTGTGATTACAGGATGTGACTGAGTATTTGATGCAAAAAATAAGTTTGATACTGTGACTCTCTCTCTCTGTTTCTGTCTGTCTGTTCGTCTGTCTGTCTTTTTATGTATCACACACACACACACACACACACATCCATACATACATACATACATACATAAACCACACACAGACACAAACACACACACACACACACACACACACACACACACATACACACACACACACACACACACACACACACACACACACACACACACACACACACACACACACACACACACACACATACATACAGAATCTGCCTGTCTGTCAGTTTGTCTGTCTGTCTGTCATGCATGCACACACATCCACATGCAGATACACGCATTATATATATATATATATATATATATATATATATATAGATATATATATACATATATATATGAATATATATATATATATATATATATATATATGTGTGTGTGTGTGTGTGTGTGTGTGTGTGTGTGTGTGTGTGTGTGTGTGTTTGTGTGTGTGTGTTTGTGTGTGTGTGTGTACATATATATATATACACCATTTAATTTTTGTCTTGTCGGAAAGATTCCTACTTAGATTATCTCTCTTTTCGTTTGTCATTCTACCTCTCTGATAGATAGACAGATAGATTAATACACAGATAGATAAATACATATGTCTGTGCATGCATTATTGCACTCCACTTAAGTGTCACTTGTTAAACGTATGTAATTAGTAATTTCTCTGTCAAAGTGCAAGGTTATTTTTTATCCAGAAACTTATATTTCATTCCGAGAACAATAGCTACACAGAGTTTAATAACAGTAATAACAACACAAAAGAATAAAACGAAATTCTACTTTCCAGAGCGGGCATGATATCAATGATAAGGTATTAACAACAGTGAACGTCAACCTTGTAGTATATATATTGTAGTGTTTTCACTGTCTGCCTTCAAAATACTTGTAATGTTTTTTTTTTTTTTTTTTTTTTGTGTGTCCCTTGCATTTCTTTTCGACATCATAGACTAAATTATTACCTCGCTTCTTCATTTTCATTGGTAAAAGTCTATGTTCAAAATTATAAACGACTTTATTAGAATTATCATCAACTCTTTTTATTATCTTATATATATTTTTTTTTTCCTTTTTTCTTTGGCTCTAAAATAATCCTTTCTCAATGACACCAACCTCTCATTAACACAAAAATCAAATATAAATGCATATAGCTAATCATACTCTCTAGCTACCAAAATAACGACCAATTTTCTGCCTAATGACTCCACGATCACCGACATTACGTGTCTTGATGATCCAACTCATTTATCCAAGAAAAAATACAGATTTATCCTGATCCTGTGTTAATCCAATAACCCTAGAAATGAAACCTGATCCTGTATTAATCCAAAGTGCGAATAGTGATACGCGTTCTTTTTAACACCCTTTTTTTTTTACTTCAATGAACACGAGGATGCAGAAAATGCACGGATGGGAATGAATAATTATATATTACGAAAAAAGGAAATTCACTGTTTTATATGACATAATTCCGGTGAGGTAATTTTTGACACTACTTTTTTTTTTTTTTTTTTTTTTTTTTTTATGAAAACGAGGAAGCAGAAAATGCATGGATAAAGATGAATGATTATACATTTACAGATGAATGATTATACATTTAAAGATGAATGATTATACATTATGAAAAAAAACAATTAACTGTTTTGTCTAACTTAATTCCAATGAAGTGATTTTTTGTAACATTAATGGCTTATGACTTTGAGAATTTGACTTGGGTATCGATACCATCTTTTGGAATTTATGAAGAGTGAAGAAAAGGGAGGAAGTATGAGATGAAATGGAAGAGAGATGGTGATAAACGCATACATATAAAAGGAAAGAAAGAGAGAAAGAAGGAAAGAATTATGTAAGTGGAGAATGAAAATAAAGAACTGATAAGAACGAAAAAAGGTAATTAGAAAGTGTGAGCGAAATGAATGGGACAATAATGATGATGATCATAACAGTAATTATGAGGATGATGATGATGATGGTACCTAAGATAATGATAATATGATGATGACTATATTGTTGATGATAACTATGATGGTGGTATTTATGATGATGATGACTGTAATGATTATGATGATGATGATAGCTATGATGATGATGATAGTGATAACAACAGTGATGTTAATAATGATAACAATAATAATAATAACAATGATAATCATAGTAATAATAATAATGATAATAATAATGACAGCAATAACAATAATGATGATGATAATAATAATAATAATAATAATAGTAATAATGATACTCATTATAATTGTAATGATGATGATAATAACACAACTACTACTGCTACTAATAATAACAATAACAACAAGAAATGTACCAACAACGACCACAAATACAACAAAGGCAAAACAATAACAATAATAAAAGAACAAATTCAACAGATCCTCAATCACCCTCCCCCTCCCCCCCCTCAAATTTGAAAATTACCCCACCCCCTCTCTCTCTCTCAAAAAAAAAAAAAAAAAAAAAAAAAAATCCTACACTTCCTTACACCCAACCCACCCACTTAACACCGTTCCAAGTGTTCCTAAGTCACTTCCTGCATCCTCCAAGGCAACTGCTTCCTGTGTTTATGCGCCCAACATCATTTCCTTGACCAATGTACCGGTGCTTTCTTGAAATCTGTTCATCTTTCTTAATGTGGGAGGAGGAAGAGGAGGAGGAGGGGGGAGGAGGAAGAGGAGGGGGAGGGGGAGGAGGAAGAGGAGGGGGAGGGGGAGGAGGAAGAGGAGGAGGAGGGGGAGGAGGAAGAGGAGGGGGAGAGGGAGGAGGAGGAAGAGGAGGGGGAGGGGGAGGGGGAGGAGGAGGGGGAGGGGGAGGGGGAGGGGGAGGAGGAGGAGGAAGAGGAGGGGGAGGGGGAGGAGGAGGAGGAGGGGGAGAGGAAGGAGGAGGGGGAGGGGGGGGAGGAGGGGAAGGAAGGGGTGGAGGAGGAGGAAGAGGTGGTGGAGAAGGAAGAGGAGGGGGAGAGGGAGGAGGAGGAGGGGAAGGAAGGGGTGGAGGAGGAGGAAGAGGAGGTGGAGGAGGAGGAGGAAGAGGAGGGGGTGGTGGAGAAGGAAGAGGAGGGGGAGAGGGAGGAGGAGGAGGAGGAGGTGGTGGTTGGAGGGAGGAGAGGAGGTGGAGGAGGAGGAAGAGGAGGAGAAGGAGGAAGAGAGGAGGAGGAGGAGGAGGAGATGGAGGAGATGGAATTGGAGGTGGTGGTGGAGGAGGAGGGGAAAAAAGAGGAAGAGGAGGAGAAGGAGGAGGAGGAGGAGGAGGAGGAGGAGGAGGAGGAGGAGGAGGAGGAGGAGGACGACGAGGACGAGGACGAGGAGGAAGAGCAGAAGGACGAGGAGGAGGGAGAGGAGGAGGACGAGGAGAAGGAGTAGGAGGTGGAGGAGGAGGAGAAGGATGAAGGCGAGAAGGAGAAGAAGAACAAGAACATGAAGAAGAGGTACAGTAACAACAACAGCAATAAGTGGAAGAAGAAGATGGCGAAGAAAACGAAGAAGGGAAAGTGATAAGGAAAAGAAGCACAAGAAATAATAATGAGTGGAAGAACAGAAGAAGGAGAAGATGAAGAAGAAGTAGAAGAGCAAAGAAGAAATAAAAAGGGAGAAAGACGGGAGAAGAAGAAGAGAGAGAAAGAAAAAGAAAAAAGAAAGAAGAAGAGGAGGATTAAGAAGAGAATGGAAACACAAGAAAAGGAGAACAATAAGAAGAAACACAAAAAGTAGATAGAGAAAAGAAGAAGAAGAAAGGAAAAAGAAGAGAAAAATCTCATCTGAAAGAAAGAAAAGGAAAAAAAAAAAAGGGAGAGAGAGAGGTAGAGAGAGAGAGAGTCAAGTACCGTATTTAAGAATCATTGGTAACGGTGATAACACGTTATATTGCGAATGATAATGACGACGAGAGGGCACTGATAACCCCTTCCACTAAGATATTACATCGAGTCAAGAAACGCTTTTTTTTTTTTCTTGAGAAGTAGCGGTGACGTGGCATGTTATACGACAAAACGAAAAAAAAAAAAAAATGGTATCGCGAGAGAAAGAGAGATAATAATGGTAAAAAAAAGTTATTTTTTCGTCTAGTTATAATCCAATTTTCCCAAGAAAAGAATATTATATATGAAAAAAAAAGGTAACAAGATTTCTCACGCTGAGCTACAAACAAGAGTGACAGACGTGAAGTGAACAGCGAGAGCACAAGAGAACACCCAAGAGGAACGCCACTGAACACTAGAGAACACCAGCGCTTCTCACAGACACCCACCTCTCCTTCCCGTGCCCCCCCTCCCCCTCTCCTTCCTTCCCCTCTCCTCCTTCCCCCTCTCCCCTCTCCATCCTTCCTTCCCCCTCTCCTTCCTTCCCCCCCCCCCCTCTCCTTCCTTCCCCCCCCCCCCCTCTCCTTCCTTCCCCCCCTTCCCCTCTCCTTCCTTCCTCCCTCC
>NC_061820.1:11408972-11413972 GCF_019202785.1 Penaeus chinensis
CACGTGCCTCGGCTGACCCTCAGATGATGTCTCCCCCATTAGGATTTTTTCTGCATTCCATAGTTTTTGTCTTTTTCAAATGGACAACCCGAGGAAAATCCCACAGAAAAGCTAAAGAAGGAAGTTTTCATATAGGAGTTATTTTTTTTCTTAATACCGCCTGACACACACTTGAGGCTGCGTTGAATTAGCGGCGGTGAATGGAGGGTACAGACACTCGTACCTCAGGTTAGTCCGCAAATTAGGGCTTCTAGGGGTGCACCCATAACTGTTCTGATTATATCTATACAAAAAGAGGACTCCATATAGAGCGCTATGGTAGTTAGTCGTGCACGGGATGTGATCAGGATTTTTTTTTATACTACAGTCAGAAAAAAAAAAAAAAAAAAAAAATGGGAATCACAGTCAAGGATAACCTGTCATAAGCACGAAGAGTCATTTTCTGATGTTCTTCGCCACAGTTACATGTCTAATCTCACTTTTACAAATCACTAGCATGTCCCGAACACGGCACTATATTGTCAAGAGATGTTTTGCATTTGCCTTTGTTTTAAACGGAGAGAAATTTCTTCTTCTTATTCTTCTTCCTCTTGCTTTGGTTTGTTGCGAAACTCCCCAAAAGCAGAGGCGGAGAAATCAAGTTGTTTAAGCGGCCAGAAAGTATTCTTGAAGCACGCAGCGAGCGAAGCCTTGAGTCACGCGGTTCTGAACCTTACGTTGGAGGAAGAGCTCCGCCTGGGCCGTATTTCATGTCGATAGGAATAAATCGGTTTTTAATCTCAGTGATTTCCCCTCTGATTAAGTTAAAGATAGAGCCAGAAGTCAAATAATCGGACAAATGTGATACATCATGTTAGTGTTCTTCGCAATTATGCTTCCTGTGGATATCGCGTCAGACATCCTTGTCCACTTGTCAGAAAGCTTCGACCGACGTGGGAGAGATCGCCGCCCTTATGCTCCTCCGTCTTAAGGATGAATCTCCGCGGCCCGGAGACAGCGCTCACCCCATTCGCTTTCATCTTCTAATACATCATAGCCAGTAATTGTTTCCCTGTACCTCACCTGGCTATTATTTTGGTCCAACCCGGTGATTACCAACCTGTGGCATAACTATTATTACGTCCACAACCTGTCATGAAGCGCACAACTCGTATTATTTGATATGACGAATGAAATGTGTAATTACACCAAATTGTACGCATTTTGTGAGTGACTGCCATATGATTTAGTAGCGTTTTTGATGCATTGCTAGAAATAAGGAGGGTTCTTTTAGGCTGTACGCCCTGCCTCTGACAAGCGGGTATTAAGTGATGACAACAGAGGGCCGAGAAGACAAAAGGCGGAAGATGGTGCCATGTATTGGGCTTCCAATTGTATGCTTAAAGGTTTGGATTGTGTAGAAGGGGATTCGGAGTGTTTATAAGGGTCGCGGCGGCGTGAGAGAGGATTCAGCTTGCACCTAAGAGGGCTGCAGTTCCGCTCGAGAAGGGTAACGAGTGTTTCTAAGTGTGCTTGGAGTGAGATCCTAAGTAGGAAGTCGCGATGGGGTGGCGTGGAGGGCGGCGAGGGGACCGGAGGGCGACGGGGGAGGGAGGGGGAGGGAAGGGGCCGGCGGGAGGGAAGGTGTGTTTCCTGTGGTGCTGGGATTTCATGGCTGGACGTCATTTATTTACACTCACACACGCACACCGATAGGCACCCCCATACACACACACACACACACACACACACACACACACACACACACACACACACACGCACTCACACACACACACACTCGAAACTAATATGCAGATAACATGAAAGAAATAGATTTAGCATGGTAGGATACAAAACTTTTAAACAAGAGCTCAGGGGAATGGACAATAATGATCCTCAGAGAAAAACAGTCCTTTGCAAACATTCTAAGTACTGCGTCTTCAGCTGACAGATGCGAGGGGTTCTCATCGAGATCCGGCCGAACGTCAGCTCACGATTGCTTACACTCAAAGGACCACCGACAAAGGACAAGAGTTTCGAGGATCACTTTCGAGGACCACTACTTGGGGGATCGCAGTCCTCGGAGCCACCATTAAAAGGGCCGACCCGCGAGGGATCATCCCGCAAGGCTCTGAGCTCAATATGGCTTTTAAGGAACGCTGTAGAAGGACTGTCCCTTTGGAGAACGACCTCTTCTCCGTGAAGAACAGATTTCTGAGAACCACTTTGAGTAGATTACCTCGGATTACCTCTCAAAGAGTTATCTCGCTAGGACGACCTTCGTTCTGCGTGGTACGACTCATATCACACCACGCTATACCATACCTCCCTACTGCACAGAAAACCACAATCCCATGCTTTCATACTACGCACCATACGTTCATTCCACGCTATACCATACCTCCCTAGTACACTATACTACCAAGAAAACCACTGCACATATACTTTCTCACTACACAACTCCACACCTCATTACTGCATCTTTCTTCCCAGGAAAACCAGTGCATCATACTTTCACACAACACAACACCACACTTCCCCACTGCACTATTCTACCCAGAATACAACTGCATCATACTCTTACACAACTCAACACCACACTTCCCCACTGCACTATTCTACCCAGAATACAACTGCATCATACTCTTACGCAACACAACACCACACTTCCCCACTGCACTATTCTACCCAGAATACAACTGCATCATACTCTTACGCAACACAACACCACACTTCCCCACTGCACTATTCTACCCAGAATACAACTGCATCATACTCTTACACAACACAACACCACACTTCCCCACTGCACTATTCTACCCAGAATACAACTGCATCATACTCTTACACAACACAACACCACACTTCCCCACTGCACTATTCTACCCAGAATACAACTGCATCATACTCTTACGCAACACAACACCACACTTCCCCACTGCACTATTCTACCCAGAATACAACTGCATCATACTCTTACACAACACAACACCACACTTCCCCACTGCACTATTCTACCCAGAATACAACTGCATCATACTCTTACACAACACAACACCACACTTCCCCACTGCACTATTCTACCCAGAATACAACTGCATCATACTCTTACACAACACAACACCACACTTCCCCACTGCACTATTCTACCCAGAATACAACTGCATCATACTCTTACACAACACAACACCACACTTCCCCACTGCACTATTCTACCCAGAATACAACTGCATCATACTCTTACACAACACAACACCACACTTCCCCACTGCACTATTCTACCCAGAATACAACTGCATCATACTCTTACACAACACAACACCACACTTCCCCACTGCACTATTCTACCCAGAATACAACTGCATCATACTCTTACGCAACACAACACCACACTTCCCCACTGCACTATTCTACCCAGAATACAACTGCATCATACTCTTACGCAACACAACACCACACTTCCCCACTGCACTATTCTACCCAGAATACAACTGCATCATACTCTTACACAACACAACACCACACTTCCCCACTGCACTATTCTACCCAGAATACAACTGCATCATACTCTTACACAACTCAACACCACACTTCCCCACTGCACTATTCTACCCAGAATACAACTGCATCATACTCTTACACAACACAACACCACACTTCCCCACTGCACTATTCTACCCAGAATACAACTGCATCATACTCTTACACAACACAACACCACACTTCCCCACTGCACTATTCTACCCAGAATACAACTGCATCATACTCTTACACAACACAACACCACACTTCCCCACTGCACTATTCTACCCAGAATACAACTGCATCATACTCTTACACAACACAACACCACACTTCCCCACTGCACTATTCTACCCAGAATACAACTGCATCATACTCTTACACAACACAACACCACACTTCCCCACTGCACTATTCTACCCAGAATACAACTGCATCATACTCTTACGCAACACAACACCACACTTCCCCACTGCACTATTCTACCCAGAATACAACTGCATCATACTCTTACGCAACACAACACCACACTTCCCCACTGCACTATTCTACCCAGAATACAACTGCATCATACTCTTACACAACACAACACCACACTTCCCCACTGCACTATTCTACCCAGAATACAACTGCATCATACTCTTACGCAACACAACACCACACTTCCCCACTGCACTATTCTACCCAGAATACAACTGCATCATACTCTTACGCAACACAACACCACACTTCCCCACTGCACTATTCTACCCAGAATACAACTGCATCATACTCTTACACAACACAACACCACACTTCCCCACTGCACTATTCTACCCAGAATACAACTGCATCATACTCTTACGCAACACAACACCACACTTCCCCACTGCACTATTCTACCCAGAATACAACTGCATCATACTCTTACGCAACACAACACCACACTTCCCCGCTGCACTATTCTACCCAGAATACAACTGCATCATACTCTTACGCAACACAACACCACACTTCCCCACTGCACTATTCTACCCAGAATACAACTGCATCATACTCTTACGCAACACAACACCACACTTCCCCACTGCACTATTCTACCCAGAATACAACTGCATCATACTCTTACGCAACACAACACCACACTTCCCCACTGCACTATTCTACCCAGAATACAACTGCATCATACTCTTACACAACACAACACCACACTTCCCCACTGCACTATTCTACCCAGAATACAACTGCATCATACTCTTACGCAACACAACACCACACTTCCCCACTGCACTATTCTACCCAGAATACAACTGCATCATACTCTTACGCAACACAACACCACACTTCCCCGCTGCACTATTCTACCCAGAATACAACTGCATCATACTCTTACGCAACACAACACCACACTTCCCCACTGCACTATTCTACCCAGAATACAACTGCATCATACTCTTACGCAACACAACACCACACTTCCCCACTGCACTATTCTACCCAGAATACAACTGCATCATACT
>NC_061820.1:11423972-11426472 GCF_019202785.1 Penaeus chinensis
TATATCGTACGCATGCGTCCGTCGCAACCATGTCTCATCTCTTATGGAGACATAGATATAACATTAAGGTCACCCGGACAGAAACCAGAGCACAAGATGACAAGCCAGTTAACGAAAGACGGAGAGAGAGAGAGAGAGAGAGAGAGAGAGAGAGAGAGAGAGAGAGAGAGAGAGAGAGAGAGAGAGAGAGAGAGGGAGAGAGAGAGAGAGAGAGAGAGAGAGGAGAGAGAGGGAGAGAGAGAGAAGAGAGAGAGGCGAGAGAGAGAAAGAGAGAGAGAGAGAATGAAGAGAATGAGAGAGAATGAGATGAGAATGAGAGAAAGACGAGAGAGAGAGAGAGAGAGAGAGAGAGAGAGAGAGAGAGAGAGAGAGAGAGTAGAAAAGAAAGAGAGAGAGATAGAGAGAGAAAGAGAGAGGAAGAGGAGAGAGAGAGAGAGTATAAAGAGAGAGAGGAGAGAGAGAATGAGAGAAAACAGAGAAAGAGGAAAGCGTCGCTCGCTCGCGAGCGCGCGGCGAGCGTCGCGCTCCGCGCGCCGTGCGTGCGCGATCTCGCGCGTCGCGCCCGCGCGCGCCCCGCCTCGCTCGCTCGAGCGCTCTCGCGCGCTGTCCTTGTCTCGCGCGCTCGCCGCGCGCGCTCGTCTCGCGCGCTCGCGCCGCGGTCTCGCTCGCGCGTGCGAGCCAGCTCTCTCCATTCTCGCGTCCATCGCAGCTGCCATCTCGCCCGCTCTCTCACGCGCGTCGCTCTACTCTCTCTCGCTGCGCTGCTATCGCGCTGCTGCTCTCGCTCGCGCTTCTCCTCGCTCGCGCTTCTCGCTCGCTCGAACGCGCTGCTCCATATCTCTCCACCTCTCGCCATCTCCACCGCTCTCTCCCTCTCTCTCTCTTCTGCTCGCCCGCGCTCTGCTCTCGTCGAGCTCTCTCGCTAGCTCGCTCGCGCGCTCGCTCGCTCTCTCGCGTCGCGCGACCGCGCCCGTCGCTCTCGCTGCCTCGCGCGTGCGCTTCTCTCGCGCCTCTCGCGCTCTCGTCGCTCTCCCTCTCGGTCTCCTGCTCGCACCAGTCTCGCGTCCATCTCCCGCTCGCGCGCGCTCGCGCGGCGCTCTCGTCGTCTCGTCGCTCTGCTCTCTCTCGCTCGCGCTGCTGCTCCGGGTTGTGGCTGGCGCGCTCTCTCTCGCTCTCTCTCTCGCTCTCTCGCTAGCTCTCTCCCGCTCTCGCTCTCTCTCTCGCCGTCTCGCTCGCGCTCTTCTCTCATCTCTCTCTCTCGCTCGCGCGTCCATGCTGCTGCTCGCCATCCGCGCTCCATCGCTAACCATCTCGCGCGCGCGCTCCCTGAGTGCTCTCCGCTCGCGGCTCTCGCGCGCGCGCGCTGCGCGTCGCTGTCGCCTCGTCTGGTCAGCTCTGTTTCGCTCGGCCTCTCTTCCGCTCGCTGGCGCGTCTCGCCCGACGAGCTGCGCTCGCCAGCTCTGCTCTGCAGCGCTCTCTCTCTCTCTACCATCGCTCGCCAGCGCCTCTCCCACTCGCCGTCGCGCGCGAGCTGCTCGCGCGACTCGCGCGACGCTCGCGCTCGCTTCTCTCTCTGCTCGTCTGCTCTCGTCTCTCTCTTCGCGTTTTTCTCGTCAGCTCTCTCTCTTCTCTCGCTCTCTCTCTCTGCTGCTCCTCACTCTGCGCTCGCTCTCTCCGCCGCCCTCGCTCCCCTGCTCGCGCCCTCTCGCTCCTCTGTCTCCTCTCGCCCGCTCTCTCCGCTCTCGCCCTCGCTCACCCCGCTCTCCCCACGCTGCGCCCTCGCTCTCCGCGCGCCCCTCATCTCACCGCTCCGCGTCCGCGCGCCCATCGCTCACTCCGCTCGCGCCTCGCTCCCCGCGCGTCGCCCGCGCTCGCCTCTCCCCCCGCCTCTCGTGCCATCGCGCGTGCGCACGCCCCTCGTCGCTCCCTCGCTCACCACTCGGCCCCTCTCTCTCCCTCCACATCCTCTCTCGCCGAGCTCGCTACCCGCGCGCCCCGCCCCCCCTGCTCTCGTCCCTCGCGACTCGCCCCGCGCTAGCCGCCCGCTGTGTCGCGGCTCTCTCCCCTCTCTCGCCCTGAGCACGCCGCTCGTGCCCGCTGTGTCGCCCGCCCCCTGTCGCTCGGCCCCGTGCGCTGCGCCCTGCGCGCCGCCGTCGAGTCGTCCCTTGCGCGTCGACTCGCGCTGCCGCTCCCCCCTCTCGTCGTCCCTCGCGCGTGCGCGCGTGCCCAGCTCGAGCGTCCAGCGCCCGCCAGACCCCCGCTCTCTCCCGCGCCTCTCCCCGCCCCCCGCGCTCGGCAGCGCTCCCCCACAGCGCGCCGCGCGCCCCTCTCGCCGCCTCGCTCGCCGCGCGCCCCCTCGCCGCGCCCCGCGCGCTCCTCTCTCCCCTCGCTTCGGCCCGCGCTCGTGCCACGCGCCCCGCGTCTCTCCCTCGCGCAGCCGCCGCCCCTCGCGCGCCCTCGCGCACAGCCTGCCCCTCTCGCGCACTGCCTCGCGCCGCGC
>NC_061820.1:11431472-11436472 GCF_019202785.1 Penaeus chinensis
GCGCCCCCGGACTGGAGGAGGTGGTTATTCTGCACGGAGTACGGACAGCCGGTGCAGTAAGGGTCACGACACACAGGCACTACAGCTTCACCGCCTCCTGTAGTTTTCACGCGGGTGTAGGTCATGTAGGGCGACGGCAGGAGAGAGGGCGGCAGGCTGGATGTAGGTAATCCTGCCGAGGAGTACAGAGCCGCGGCGGCAGCACTTGGGTACACAGAGGCCAGGGTGGAGGGCAGCCCGTGGAGATTCAGGCTCGGCATAAGGCCTGGATGAGCACCGCGCAGAGCTGGGTGGCTCTCCAGCCCCGGGTACCCCGGCGGCAGGAGCGGGGGCACTCCAGCTCTGTAGGTGCCCAGAGGCACGTCCTTTGGGTGGCCCGCCAGCACTTCTAGTCCTGATCGAATGATGGGAGTCGTGGAGGCGGAGGACGTGGCTCCCCCTTCGCTGCTGCGACGGCCGTTCTCCTCCTTGGTGTGGCCTCCGGAGGACCCGCCGCCGTTGCTGGAGTTTGAGGGGGACCTCGCACTCGAGGGCTGGCTGGCAGGCGTCTTCCGGCCTGCGTTCTTTTCCTCGCTCGAGGTCTCTTCGGGGAGAGACTTTTTGGTCGCACTTTCGTAAGGCTTGAAGGCAGGCGAGCGCCGCGTGGCGTCGATGGGTGTCGGCGTGGTCTTCTCCTTCTTCTCCTCCTCTTTCTTCTTCTCAGAAGGAAGAGGTTTTGAAGAGTCTGCTCCGATCTGGGAGCATGTCTGCGCAAGGAGCGCGAGGGGTGACTTTTTGGCGTCCAGCTGTTCAAAGGAAAAAAAGAAAACATCTATTAATAAAACAATACCAACAAAGAATATCGAAAGAAATTATTAACTTTTCGTTAAAGATTTATTTTCTTAAAACAAGAAAAATATTCTTTGAAACCAAACAAGCTAAAACAACTTAAAACAAAATAAATTGCAAGCAGATACACTTTCTTAACTTGAGCAACGTAAAATAAATATCTGATTAAATAGAAATACACTCGATTTCTTTTTCGAGTTCAGACGAAATCAGAAAATATCACTGAGGAGACTAAGTCCCAAAAATTGAAAATATCACAAAATTTTACTTACCGTGGTGGGTAGTGGTGACAGATAATCCGGTTGTAAATATTGATTACTCCCTGCAGTCAACATCCCTTTAGACTCGAGAACCACCATTAGCACAGTATTTCTTTCAACACTAGTTCCTCAAAAAAACAATCAGCACACTTCAGCACAGGGAGGTGTAAGGTTTCCCTCCATACACGTTGGTGTCTCTACTGGTACTGAGCTGTTAGGTCGCCGCGTGAAATGTAGTCAGCCCGGCCGTGACGTCACAGTCTGCACCACTGACGTTGTCGTAGACACACACTGTTGCTGCCAGAACCGCAAGCGACGCTGCCAGGCGTACGATACACCTTCCCTAACATATACTTCTCTTTAGCCAAATGTAGATAACATAATATATTAATATTATTTGATTTGACTTCACATGAAACAATATAGTCGAAAGAAATTTTAAAAAATATTCATATCGAAATAATTTTGATTTTCACCAGTAGCGCGCCGAAACGGTTTCTCGGAGCCTTCGGTAAAAAGAACACCACGGAAGGACTGGCAGTCTGCACCCGCATAAAACTCGTAGTTTACACTAAAATATTCACCCGAATATCCATATTACACAACACGGACCTAAACAATATGAAAACGACTTACCTACTAACAATACATTCTTCATAAACATCAGCACATGAACCAGTAAACCGAACACCGAGCATTCGAAAAGAGAGGATCTAGAAACCTCCCCGAATGTCTTCTTACCCGTATAATCCTCCGCAAAAACGTCCGTTATAAGATCCGATCCGACGCACGGTCTTGATGGCGAGACAGACAGATCCATTAATTAGAGAGACTTATGGGTCGCTAGCTCGTGTCTCGCTGTGTCAGGTCTGCGTCCGGATGGCGAGTAGTTTAAGAGTTAATCTAATGGAGCTAATATTTTTTAAATTAGTGATGAGACTCGCAAAAATCCCGTGTTTAGTCGAGTCATGTCGGTAAAGTTTTTTGAAGATGAGTATTTTGTTTCGCTATAAAATATAATTTCTTTCGACTCTATATAATATTGTTTAAGAAAATATCTGTCAGTATTTGACAGAGTAGAGAGGAAAGCCAGATTTCCTTTCGTCGTTTTTAATTGCTGGCAAGATATATATATATATATAGAGAGAGAGAGAGATAGATAGATAGATAGATAGATAGATAATATATATAGAGATAGATAGATAGATAGATAATATATATAGAGATAGATAGATAGATAGATAGATAAGAGAGAGAGTGAGAGAGAGGGGGGGGGGAGAGAAACAGGCTCTTTCTCTCTCTAAACTGAATTTTCAACTGTATTTTGATTTTAGTAACCGTGAATGAGTTAACATTTCATTAATTTCCATTGCGCGTGTGAGAGTCACCTCCCGTCTATCATCTGTTCGGGCCACATTTTCCTCCTTGTCAACCTTTCCTTGAGGTTAATTGGTAGTGTCAGTCATCAACCTACTGTCTCGCGTTTTGCTGTAATTTACACTCCACTCTTGCCACGTACACACGCGCGCGCGTACACGTACACATTACACACGCGCAAACATACACATACATACACGGACTCACACACAAACAACCAAACACACATCACCCTCATACGATCAATATCTTAAATTTCCATTTTCCTATTTCCTTTTTTCGCTTCCCCCCCCCCCCCCCCCCCACTATTCTCTTCCCTTCTTACTTCTCTTACCTCACCTCTATCCTCACCTGAGATTAGCTGATGCTGTTTCCTCATTCCCTTTTCTTCCCTTTATCCCTCACTCGTCGTTCATGACTGGCTTCAGTCTCCGCTCGGCCTCCCTGGTTGATAGACGTCGCTCACCCGTTAAATATCCTGCCGTATCCAAATGAACTTATTAAAGAGAGCGATGAATATAAGAGGAGATAAATCATAGCCGCTTATATACATATGTAGAGATGAAAAAAATATGTGTATGTGTACTTGTATCAATTTTAGGAGGACGTCTATATTCATTATTTTTATTCTCTTTCAAGCATGTTGTCTTGGCGGCCTGGGGAGAAATATATATATATCTCGCACTCGTCTCCGTTTAGTTCACTCCTTTTCCTCTCCCCCGCCGTCACTACTCACAATTACCCTCATTTATAACTCACGTTACTCTTCCCTCACTCTTTCGTGTCGTATAAATAATCCGCGGTTCTTCCCCCAGTTTAGCTCGCTCTCTCGCTTCTCTCGAGTCGACGTGCATCACGGGCCTCGCTTTTCTTTGTTTTTGTCTTAGTCTCTGGCTGACTGTCTGTTTTAGTCGCTCTGTTTCTGTCTGTCTTAGTCTCTCTGTCTCTGACTGTTTTAGTCGCTCTGATTCTGTCTGTCTTAGTCTCTCTGTCTCTGTCTGTCTTAGTCTCTCTCTCTGTCTTAGTTTTCTCTGTTTGTCTGTCTGTGTATCTCTCTCTCTCTCTCTCTCTCTCTCTCTCTCTCTCTCTCTCTCTCTCTCTCTCTCTCTCTCTCTCCCTCTCTGTATGTATATCTTTCTCTCTCTCTCTCTCTCCCAAAGGTATTTTTTGCTCACTGAAGCGACATCTGCACTGTCTCAACGTCGCTTCCTCCTTGAAACAATAATCTTCTCACCTTTCGTTTGTCTTTTTTTCCAATCTTTCCCTCCGCCGTGCTTCAACCTCCCCCCCCTCCCCCCAACCCATCCTTTCTCCTGTGGCCTTCCACGCACACACACACAAACACACCTGCTCCCCCTCTCTCCCTCTCGGCCCCTCCTCTCCCCCTCCCCGTTCCTCCTGCTCCTCCTCCTCCGGCTGACGAGTGTGGTGAGGAGCTGTTGACGGCCGGTGGTGTTTCTGACGTGACGCCGCCAGTTGTGCTGCTCCTGGGGGGCCCGCGTCCCGACCCTTGCACCCTTCCTGTTGGCCACGACCTCGCCCTCGCTGTTCTCTACTGCGGGAACACGGCTGGCCTGACTCTCCCTCTCTCTCTATGCGTCACTTTGATGGAGCACCGTATCACATCAGCGAATGAAATGTTATGAGGGATATGATTCTCCAGGAGAATAATGCAGGGATACGGATGTTATTTTTAAAACTTTTTTTTTTTCTTATGTCTTTTTAGAGGCGTGGAGAATCGTGTTCACAGAAAGAAAAAAAAAGAAAGAAACGCTGCAGTTGTAAGGAAAGGCAGTAAGTCTCTTATTGATGGATGTTTGCATAAGTTCACAGATGAGAGTGACTGTATCTAAATTATGTGCACGGGGTGTGTTGTGCGGGGCGGCGGGGGGTGTGTGGAGGGCTGGGGTTAAGTGTAATGGCTCACAGCGGGGGGCCTCACCGGTCGAACCCCTCCCCCTCTCTCCCCTCCCCCCTTCTCCCCCACCTCCCACCCCCTACCTTTCCCCCCGAGACTACCAGGACCACCAAAACCTTCTGCCACTGGACTCGTCCCTCCGACCAGCGAGATCTTCGTCCATTATATCTTTCTCGGAGACCGGACCTGTTCTTTCTTTTTTCTCCCTCGTCCGCCGCGGGAGACGGTGTGCGAAGTCTCTCCGCTGGGCTTTGTGAGCTAGAAGAAGGACCTCTCACTTGCACAGTGCTGCTTGGCGTAACGTCTATATCTTGTTTCCGTTCTATTTTTTTTATAATCCGTTTCAGTTCTGATATAAACTTGCGATTCACACATTTACTTTTGTGATGATACCTTCTTTCTACACCTTCAGAGATGGCATTGCGTAGCAGCTGTTTCCAACGACGAGAAACAGCTCGGCAGTAGCGACGTCTTCTCAAGGGCTCGCTGTGATGGGTCTTCATAACATTCTTGGGGTTCCAGAAACGCCAAGACGTGGAGGCAACGCTACCAAGACTTTTGCTCTCCTTCAAGGTGCGTTTGCTGAACGCGGCCCATCAATCATTACAGCTGAGGTT
>NC_061820.1:11442511-11445011 GCF_019202785.1 Penaeus chinensis
TTAATTGCCTGGTGTCGTGCACGTATTGAAGGGCGAAATGAAAGCTATTCGTCTGTTTAAAGATCGGTTGGAATTTGTGTGTGCATGGATGTCTGTGTGTCTGTGCGTGTGTCCGACTGTAAGTGCACATACGCATAGACAGATAGATAAATAGATAGATACAGATAGGTGGATAGATCGAGATAGATGGATGGATTGTTACACACAAACACACAAACACACACACACACACACACACGCACCCACACACACACAAAAACACACACACACACACACACACACACCACACACACACACGACACACAACACACACAGCACACATACACAGACATACAAAACACAAAAAACACACAAAAAGTAAAAACAATACATATATACTGATATATATATATATAATAAAATTATAAAATATAAATAAATATAATTAAATTATTATATATTTATATATATAGGGCCAACGCGCGCGCGCGTGGTGTGGTGTGTGTTGTGTTTTGTGTGTGTGTATATAGTATGTGTGTGTGTTGTGTGTACATGTATGTGTATGTATATGTATTTACATACATACGTGTGTGCGTGTGCCCACGCACGCGCAGACAAATACTTTCACACACACACCCAAAGGCTTTAATGACTTACGTCATCCACAAACCAATTCCCACAAGCCAATTAGTCACCGCAAACAAAAGAAAGCCATAAGGAATAAAGACAGACGAATGAAAAGAAAGAGGAGTAATTCAGAGTCCATTCCGGCAATATGTAAAATCCACATTTTACGCGAAAAATCTGGCTGTAGATTCCGCGAAACAGATTTGCTCGCGTCCGAAGCTTGGCGCGAAGCCGATCGTAAATAACGCGCTTGATTCCACAACCATCATATACATTCCCAGTCGATAACATACATATTATATACACACACTCACAGATATATTCCTTGTCGAAATAACACTTATTCCCCGTATAAATATTGCCAATAACCACACAATAAATGTCCCTTGTGGCTATAACACACGATATATATATTCGCTCCAGGCTATTGCGAGTGCTATTAGATATGATCCTATATCTATGGCGATGGTTAGATATGTTTCTAACTATTGTGTCGGAAGGATAGAGGGGAGGGATGGGGGGGATGGGGAAGAGGAGGACTGATGGACGGGGGTGAGGGAGGGATATCACAGTCCTTCCTCCCCCCCCCCCTTCGTGCCTTGCAGTCTACCCCTACCCCTACCTCCCCGTTCCCTTACTGCTCCCCTCCCCTCCCCTCCCCTCCCTTACCTTCCCTCCTCTATCTCTCTCTCCCTTTCCATCCCTCTCCCATCTTCCCTTCCATCCTTCTCTACTTCTCTTCTCTCCCCTCCCTTCCCCACCCTTCCCCACCCTTCTATATCCTCCCCTCCGCCTTACCCTACCTCCTCCCCTCTCCTTACCCCTTCTCTCCCCCTACCCTCTCCCTCAACCCCTCTCCCTCCCATCCCATATCCCTCCCTTCCCCACCCCCGACCCCCCCCTCCCCCTACTCCTCCCAACCCCTTCCTCCCCTCTACCCCTCCCTCCCCCACCTCGAACCCCCTCCCCTCCCCCTCCTCCTCCCAACCCCTATCCCTCCCAACCCCTATCCCTCCCAACCCCTATCCCTCTCTTCCCCACCCCGAACCCCCTCCCCTCCCCCTCCTCCTCCCAACCCCTTCCATCCCCTATCCCCCCCCCCAACCCCCCCAACCACCATGACACTCGGAAGGCGAACGGCGGCTCGACATGCGATCCTTTTCGTCGTCCATCAAGAAAGGAATTCCCCAAGTATTATAATTTCTCCGGGCGATTTCCCTCGGCCCGGAGACGCCGCTGGTCGGATCTGGCGGTGCGTGAGTGCTTGGGAAGGGGAGGAAGAGGGAGAGAGGGAGTGTGGGAAAGAGGGAGATAGGGAGAGAGAGAGAGAGAGAGATAGAGAGATAGAGATAGATAGATAGATAGATAGATAGATAGATAGATAGAGAGAGAGAGAGAGAGAGAGAGAGAGAGAGAGAGAGAGAGAGAGACAGAGAGAAAGAGAGAGAGAGAGACAGAGACAGAGAGAGAGAGAGAGAGAGAGAGAGAGAGAGAGAGAGAGAGAGAGAGAGAGAGAGAGAGAGAGAGAGAGAGAGAGAGACAGAGAGAGAGAGACAGAGAGAGAGAGAGAGACAGAGAGAGAGAGAGAGAGAGAGAGAGAGAGAGAGAGAGAAAGGAAAGAAACTATGTATCCTCGCATATACCAGTGCCTCCCCCCCCCTCTCCTCCCCTTCCTCTCACAGTTAGCATTCCTTCCCTTATCCTTCAGATTATTCTTCTTCCTTCATTCCCTCCTTCGTCTTCTCTTTCCCCTTTGTCTTCCTTACCTCCCTTCTCCTTCCTCCTCCTCTCCACCATTTTCCTTCTCTATCATCCCTTTCCCCTCCCTCTTCCTTCCTCATCTCCTTCTCCCCTTACCCTCCCCCTTCCTAACCCCTTCCTTCCCTCCTCCTTC
>NC_061820.1:11470011-11487511 GCF_019202785.1 Penaeus chinensis
GAAAGGGAGGAGGAGGGGGGAGGAGAAAGGGAGAGACTCACCTACCCTTCGACAGGCAAGGATGACCTGTGACTCGACGAAGACCTGGTGCCTCGTCGTCGCCGTCGTCTTCGTCGCCGTCGTCAGGTATTCCTGTGCGAAATACCGGCCCCGTGATGGACGAGGCCGTAAACAGGTATTATGTGGTGATACGTCAGGGGAAGGTATGCTGTATCTTGTATTTCATTGCTGGAGGAGGTTGGGGTATAGGAGGGAGAGGAGGGGGAGGAGGGGGAGGAGGGGGAAGGAGACGAAGGGAGGGAGAGAGAGGAGGGGGGGAGAGAGGAAGGAAGGGAGGGAGAGAGAGGAGGGGGGAGAGGAAGGAAGGGGAGGGAGAGGAGGAGGAAGGAGAGGAAGGGAGGGAGGGTAGGAAGCGAGGGAAAGACGGTAGTAAAATGTCGATGGAGTAAGTAAAAGCAGATGAATAGAAAGAGGCAAAAAGTTACAAGAAATGAAAGGAATGTAAATGAGGAAGAGAAGAGGGATAGGGAAGAGTAGGAGGATTAAGAAGGGGAAAAGGATAACAAAGAAGGAGGAGAAGGAGGACAAAGAGGAAGCAGGAAATGAGGAAGAGGGAAAGGAGGAAGAAACACAGCAAGAGTAAGAAGAAAATTAATAAGAGTAAGAGAGAATAATAATAAGAAAAGGAGAAGGAGGGGGAGGAGAAGGAGGAGGAGGAGGAAGGAAGAGGAGGAGGAGGAGAAGGAGGAGGAGAAGGAGGAGGAAAAGGAGGAGGAGGAGAAGGAGGAGGAGTAGGAGGAGGGAGCAAGTAAATAATGCGACCAAGAATGCTTTGCTTGTCATAAATTATACCTAAAACGAGGTGCGTGACGGTATGCGTGTTAATATTCATACGGTAATACTGAAAAATAATACGAGAACTGATTACACGTATATCCAGTTGTAAATTCGTAATGACTCGAAAGCCACACAGAGGCTCTTGCTTGTGTCATAAACCTTCCTTGGCAAGAAAGTGTGATTCATTTAATTTTTCTTTCTTTCTTTCTTTCTTTCTTTCTTTCTTCCTCTCTCTCTCTCTCTATCTTCTCTCTCTCTCTCTCTCTCTCTCTCTCTCTCTCTCTCTCTCTCTCTCTCTCTCTCTCTCTCTCTCTCTCTCTCTCTCTCTCTGCGTATGTATGTATGTATGTATGTATGCATGTATACATTTATGTGCATTTATGTATGTCTCTTTCTCTCCCTCTTACCCTCTTTCTTTCCCTTTCTCTCTTCCCTCTCTCCCTCCCCCCTGCCTACCTCCCCACCCCCACCCTCTTCAATGTATACCTGTCCATTGGTGTTTCTTTTATACAAACCTGTTTATAAATACTTTCAGCCAACAAGTAACTCGCGGAAGTGCAATAAACAAGAGGCAAATGAGGTGGCCGCCTCTAATTAAATTAAATGTATTACAAGTGCTAGTGATTTAGTTTATTGCATACCGGGAATGTCCAGCAGCGCCAAACAGCAGATGTAAATTCGATATCGAAATCATATTTAATAAGGGAATTGTGTTTGCCATATCGATCAGCTCGAGTTGCGGGTCCCGGATTTTGTGCGGGAGCCGTGTTCGTATTGTTCATTATAAATAAATACGGAGAAAGAGTGCGGGGGAGTTAGGGGAGAGAGAGGGTAGGGGGAAGAGGTGGGGAAGAAGAAAGGTGGTTTAATAGGGAGAGAGAGTGGGGTTTAGTTGGGGAGAGAGAGAGGTTGGGGGAGGGAGAGGGGGTTGGGGGAGGGAGAGGGGGTTGGGGGAGGGAGAGGGGGTTGGGAGAGAGAGAGAGAGGGTTGGTAGAGAGAGAGAGGGGGTTGGTAGAGAGAGGGGGGGTTGAGGGGGAGAGGTGGGGGGCGTACATAATGTTTTACGAATCCAGAAACATGTAATCTTAAAAAAAAAAAAAAAAAAAAATAGTGTTAACTTACTCTACGTTCTAAATTCATACATAGCTTAGCAAGCACCAAAAGTTGTTCCGTGGCCAATTGGTGTAGCATTAAATTGAAATAGACTAATGTGTTATACGAAAGTCGACTTTTTAACGGTACTTGTTACAGTGTAGTATTCTCGGACGTTGTGCTTATTTATGACAGAATATAGATTCCATTCCTTTTCGTTTTTCTCTATGCATTCATTTGATTGTATATCTGTTCACCTATTTATTCATTCGTTCATTGATTCATTCACATAACTGTATATCTATTTATATATCTAACATTTGTTTATTGATCTATCTATCTATCTGTCTATCTATTCATGTATTTCATTTATATATTCATTTATCTATTAACCTATTTACTTATTCATTTATCTATTAACCTATTTACTTATTCATTTATTTGATTGTTAGTTCTTTGTTTATTTAGTTCCTTATCACTCAATCTCTCAATTTGTTTACTTACTTATTTATTAATCGTTTGCTCAACTTTCCATCCACTTATGTATCGTTCATTCATTCATTCACTATTCCTTTCGGGAGGAGTATTTCACATGCAGACTAACAAACGGCAAAACAACAACATAAAATTCCCCATTCCAATGAACATAGAATTTAAAAAAAAGAAACGGCGAGCTGACTCATTCATGACGGAAAACATCCCAAGTGAAATCGTATCTTGAGCGAGCGGACGCCCCGTTTTCCTAACACGGTAGCGCGAATCCGTACATTTGATATCCTCGTGTGCGAAAGAAGGGCCATGACGGATTGATTAATGGTCGTGTGTTAGTGGTGACAGACTGGTGACCCGAGGTGAAGCCGGTTGACCTCAGATTGACCTGGGCTGACCTCTCCTCCCCGCGGTTCTGCTCCACCCCTACTCTCGACCTGGCATCTCTGCCACTCCCACGTAACCTTGGCGGGCTTCTCTTGTCTTGGGCCTTCCTTGGTTTGGTTCTTTGCTGGTCGTTGGCGCATACGTCCTCTGCCTGTAGGCACACACACATATATACATATACATATATACATATGTATACATATATATTTGTATATACATATATCCATACATGTATGTGCGTGTGCGTGTGTGTGTGTGTGTTTGCGTGTCCATGTGTGTGTATATATATGTGTGTGTGTGTGTGTGTGTGTGTGTGTATGCATGTGTGCATATGTATGTGTGTGCGTATATGGGTGTGTGTCTGTGTGAGTGTTATTGCGTGCTTACACGTATACGCATGTGTATACACATACTACAAAACCTGTAAAAAAAAAATAATCGGTTGCTTAATTTGTCCCTTTTTATCTCCCAATCTGGTTCGACCTCGGTGGGGGGGAGTTAAAAATGAGGAGGAGAAGGGGGGGAGGGGAAGGGTGGGCGGAAAGGGGGAGGAACAGAGTGCAAAACTAACACCTCGACCCTAGTCTTCTGTGACCTCTGCTCTGACCTGACCTGTCGCACGTAAAGACCCATCAGTCATGGCTCTTCTACAGACCCTCCCCGTCTTTCTGGTCGAGACAAACAATTTACTTGCTTTTGTTGTTTGAGACCAGGTTTAAAGGGACAGTGTTTCGGGTGATTCCCTATTTGGACAGGACCAGAAATAGGGAAAAAGTGAAGAGAAAGGGAAATGTGATAAAAGAAGTTCAATTTTTTTGATTGATTGCTTTTTTCATGTGGGAAAGAAGGTTGATATTTTGCTCATGCGAATATATATCTGGAAATTTAGTTCCAACTGATTATCAATGTTTTTATTATTGTTATTTTTATTATTATTAATATTATTATTAATATTATCATTAATGTTATTATTATTATTATTATTATTATTATTATTATTATTATTATTATTATTATTATTATTATTATTATTATTATTGTTATTATTATTATTGTTATTATTATTAGTAGTAGTAGCAGTAGTATCATCATTATTATTATTTTCATTATTATTAGTAGTAGTAGTAGGAGTAGTAGTAGTAGTACTAACTGTAGTAATACTACTATTATTATATTTGTTATTATTATTATCATTATCATTATCATTTTTTTTCTTATTAATATCTTATTATTATTATTATTATTATTATTATTATTATTATTATCATTATCATTATCATTATTATTATTTTTGTTATTATTATTATTATCATTATCATTATCATTATCATTATTATTATTTTGTTATTATTATTATTAGTATTAGTATTATCATTATTATTATTGACAACATTATTATTATCATTAGCATTACTATCATCCTCATTATTAACTATATAACCATTCTATTACTATTACAAGTGTCCTATTGCTGTTGTTATTACTACTTATGATAAGGAAGGTTTTCCTTTCTTATCAGGGAATAGCTCCAACCCTTACGTATTTCCTGTCTTTGGCCCAAAATGTCACGAAACACTTAGGTCATACGCGCAGCTAAGGTCATCAGCAAGCACACACATCCAGGCCTCTTGTTCCTTTTAGCAGTGTCCGGTATCCTACATTTAACCTATCTCTGTTGTTGTGCGCTATCACCATCCCTCTTTGTTTATGATTGATAGGAGTAAGCCACCTCCTATGACCCCCCGAGGCCCGCCAGGTCAGGTTAATAGAGTCATCTCCAGTGACCTGACAGCACCAAGGACGCCCCCTTTGTAAAATGACCTGCACCTGCCAGACGAAGACCATCCGTCTCTGTCAGAGGTCGGACTACTTGTGCCTTCTGCCGGGGCGCTGAAGACGAGTGCTCGCGGGTCTTTGTAATTTTAGTTAGGAAATGCATTTATCACTCGGAGTTTTCGGGGGGGAAACATCATTAGTGGGATTTCTTTAGCGTAGTTGGTTGGTTTCTCCTTTCTGTCTGGTTTTATCTCTCTTTCTCTCTCTCTATTCTATTTTTTCCCTCTTTCTGTTTACCCTTTTTTTTCGCTTTCTCTTGTTCTTGCTCTTTCTCTCAATCCCTTTCTCTCTCTCTCTCTCTTTCTCTTTCTCTCTCTCTCTCTCTCTCTCTCTCTCTCTCTCTCTCTCTCTCTCTCTCTCTCTCTCTCTCTCTCTCTCTCTCTCTCTCTCTCTCTCTCTATCTCTCGCTCTCTCTCTCTCGCTTTTCTCTTTCTCTTTTTCTTTCTCTTTTTCTTTCTCTCTCTCTTCTCTCTCTCTCTCTCTCTCTCTCTCTCTCTCTCTCTCTCTCTCTCTCTCTCTCTCTCTCTCTCTCTCTCCTTCTCTCTCTTTCTTGGCAGAACCGCCTTACTTGCTAGTCTACAACTGAATAGTTTTCACTGTTTTGAATTTCCTTCCTATGTATTCTAAACGTTTTTACATTATACAACAGCAAAAGGAAGTAAACATGAAACACACTCTTTATAAGGAATCGTAAGAGTATGGAATTACGTTCATGAATATACCTTTCATATATCTTCTGAAAAAAAAAATATAAAAAAAAGAGAGAAAAAAATTATCAGTCTCTAGGGAAAAAAACAAGATAAAATATAGATATCACAATCGCCACGAATAATTTCTTTACCTGATACGATGATATTCATTTCATATCCCTGGCAGCTGTACGGAAAGCAAAGATCACATTTTTTTTTTTTTTAAAGAGAGGATAGCGAAAAATAATGTATGATTTGCATGCTTTATCTTCATTAAAATGTAATTGTTTTCTTGTAAATTCGGTTTTAACGTTATTGAAGTAAAATGAAGGAAAACTGCATAAGGTAAAATCAAGAAGAAAAATGAAAATAAAGATAGGATGTTTTCATATCATTTGCATAATCTGAATATCAAATTGCTTTCAGCTGTAATGTGATTGAAACTTTATTCAGTTTTTTAATCTAACTATTGATAAATCTTGGTTCTTTTATAAAAGAATTCGTTTATTTTCTTGTCTTTGTGATTTCCAAAGTTGTTTTTTGAAAATCATTCTCCATATCCTTCACTTTAGAAAGTTTTTGTACTGAAAAGTATTCTCTATCCTTAATGACCAAACTCTTTATTTTCTCCTTTGCTTTTTTCTCTATTTTCTCACTTTTCTCTCTCCCCCTCCTCCTCTCTCTTCCAGGAGTCAGCCCAATTGATCCTTCCATATCATATATGTGCATCATTCTTCACTATCATCCTTAACCCTTATTTATTGCGGTTGAAGATTAATGTTTTTTTCTCCCCCCCCCCCTCCCCCCCCCCCTCTCTCTCTCTCTCTCTCTCTCTCTCTCTCTCTCTCTCTCTCTCTCTCTCTCTCTCTCTCTCTCTCTCTCTCTCTCTCAATTTCTCGCTCTCTCAATTCTCTCTCTCTCTCTCTCTCTCTCTCTCTCTCTCTCTCTCTCTCTCCCTCTCTCTCTCTCTCTCTCTCTCTCTCTCTCTCTCTCTCTCTCTCTCTCTCTCTCTCTCTCACACACTCTCTCACTCTCTCTCTTTCTCTTCCCCCCCCCCTCTCTCTCTCTCTCTCTCTCTCTCTCTCTCTCTCTCTCTCTCTCTCTCTCTCTCTCTCTCTCCCTTCCCTCTCCTCTCATCACTATATTTCATCTTCGCTAATATCTCTCCGGGTGTCCCCATATTTCTCTTTTCCTTTCTTGCGTAATTTTTCAACATCTCTCTTTCTCTCTCTCTTCACCCTGTCTCGTTTATCTCCATTATCTCCACTATCGTTTGATTTTTTTTCTCTTTCTTTTTTTCTTTCTCTGGTTTTTTTTCTTCTTCTTCAAATTTGATTCATTCTTCGACATCATTTTCTAATTTATTTTTCTATTTTTTTTCTGGCATCGTCTTCTAATCCTGTTTATTTTTTTGTTGCTCTTCAATATCATTTTCCTTTTTTTTTTTTTTTTTTTTTTTTTTTTTTTTTTTTTTTTTTTACTCCTTTCGGCTTTTCTCTCTCTCACCTCATTATCTGTCTTTTTTCCTCTTGTGTTTCTTTCTATCTCTCTTGTTTAACTTAACTTCACATGCCCTTCCACCTCATCTCCTCCTTCTTCCTTCCTTCCATTTCCCTTTCCTCCTCCCATTTCCCCACCCATCCCCTCCCCCCTCTTTACCAACTCCCACCCCCTTCCCCCTTCCCATACCCACCCGTACCGCCCCATACCCCGCCCCTACACCCCCCCCCCCCCCCAGCCGGTATCATCAGTCTAGAGTTTCTGACAGGCTTTGTCCTAGGCCGTACATCAAAGTCTCACCTAAACTAAAGTCACTGGGAAAAGTTACAGTAATGAATATCCTATTGATGGAGCGCTACATTGAAAATTGATGACCTCTTGCTTTCGGTTTCTCTCGTCACTTTGATTATGGTTTTTCGTTTCTTTTTGGGGGTTTCCTTATTTCTCTCTTTTCTCTTCCTAGTTGTGGGGGTTTGTTTCTGTCTCTGTATGTCTGTTTTTGTACTGTCTGTGTGTCTGTCTCTCTCTCTGTGTCTGTCTTTGTCTCTCTCTCTCTCTCTTTTCTCTCTCTTCTCTCTCTCTCTCTCTCTCTCTCTCTCTCTCTCTCTCTCTCTCTCTCTCTCTCTCTCTCTCTCTCTCTCCTCTCTCCTCTCTCTAACTCATCAATTTTTGCCTTTTTTTCTTCTACTTCATTTGCTGAAATTGTATATCCTCGGCATCATAAGTTCCATTTATTTTATCACCGACTTTCCTCTCCGTCATGTTCTGCTTCCTCCTCATCCTTATTTATCTTATTGTTCTTCCTCTCTTTCTCCACCTGCACACTCTTCTCCATCTTCTTCCTCCTCCTCTCTTCCCAGTGATAAGGAGAAAGAAAGAAAAAGAAAGAGGGGGGGGGGGGAGAAGGAAGATGTAAAATGTCGGAGAAGAAGAGGAGGGGGGAGGGGATAAAGGTAGGAGAGGGGGGGGGGGGTAAGAGGAACGTATGTTGACAAGCTAATTAACCTCTTTACTCCTGCAACTGACCAATGTACTTCAGCGAGGAGAGGCGGGTAATACGATGATGAATAGCTACCTTCAACTAAATCTTTCTTGAAGTCGCTCCACATACCGAAAGACTAACACGGTACGCGCTCACACACACATACACACACATACACGCACACACAAACACACACACAAGCACACAAACACACACACACACACACACACACACAAGCACACAAACACACACACACACACACACACAAACACACACACAAACACACACACACACACACACACACACAAACACACACACACACACACACACACAACACACAACACACACACACACACAAACACACACACACACGTAAACACACACACACACACACACACACACACACGTAAACAGATATCAGCTTCTGCTAATTAGAGCTTGTGATTAATCATCTCCTGTTACAAGTACCTGGAGAAGTTGTTAGCGATACCACTACTACATGCATACAAGCTCATTAGGAACATGTCGACTTCACTGTGTCGTTTTCCGTTCTCATTCTCGCTATTGGGAGAAGTACTCGGCGAGGAATGTGAGGCGAATAATATTTCGGGTACTCGAGTATATAATTACCACCGAGAGAGATGAATACATGATACTCTTCCCTATGGAATACCAAATTTGCTTCAGCGGAACACTTGAAACGGTGTGTGTGGCGGCGGCGTCAATTTTGGATGGGTGTTTCCTTGTTTTATATATTTTTTATTTTCGTTTTTGCATTTTGGGTCTTGTTAGTGAATATTATTGGTATTCCAGCCCGCGAAACTGGTACTACTGTTTTCTGGAATTAGATAACATTAAGTAGAACCAATACGTAAAATATACGAAAATAGCGAAAAAAGCACCAATACCGCTAAACTTAGCCCTTATATGCTAGCCGACGCCTCTTCTTGTTTACGATACCTAGCGGAGTCTAATTGGCAAGAATGATTTACGCTAATGCCAGTAATAAATTGTTACAAAAGAATGCAGATGCAATTGGCTCGATCAACATCTGCACGTACACAAACTAGCCGCCAGAGAAGCTGTGAAGATCGTTTGTACTGCTTGATAACCAGACTGCTAAGATTAAGCTTTTTGAGTCGTTGCAATACGGTCCTTGCATAGAACTGATGCGCAAACGAGTCATGTTGCATATGTGGCTATCTTGGTCTCAATTGCGTGTGGTATGTTGCCTTCTCGGACTAGGCTAATGATGCAAAGAACGTTAATTGATGCAAGGGTAAAACGCAGCAACATCAGACACCGCTGAGTAAAAACAAACAAAGAAAAAGATACAGACTGAGGTATGATAAATGGATTGCAAAGGCCACAATGTTGATATATTTGTTATCGTAATGGATATAAGCCAGACAGGTAATTCATACACGGTAACGTCCACATTCTTATAGCTCTATTTTCAGGATATGAAGGTCATGATCATTATTACACACACACACACACACACGCACACACACACGCACACACACACACACACACACACACACACACACACACACACACACACACACACACACACACGTAGTGAAAGAGGTGATAATGCTGATGATAACAACATTAACTGATGATCGTAATAACAGTAATTATGACCATAACAATAGGTTAAGCAGTAATGATGACAATGATAATGATGACGATGGTGACGATGATTATGATCAACATTTATGAATTTATTACTGCTACTTCTATGACTACGATTATTGCTATTACTACTACAATATCTACTACTGCTACTACTGCTAATACTATTACCACTACAACTGCTATTGTTATCATCATCATCATTATCATTTTATTGTTATTATTATTATCATTATTATTATTATAGCTATTATGGTTGCTGTTGTTGCTGTTTTTTGTTTAATTATTATTTTTATTGTTATTATTATTATCATTATTATTATTATTATCATTATTATTATTATTATCATTATTATTATTATCATTATTATTATTATTATCATTACTATTATTATTATTATCATCATTATAACAACCTTATTCATTGTTATCATCATTTCCATTATCATCATGGTACTTTTTTTCTTTTTATAGGCCTATTTTCCCTCTCCTATTCTCCCCTCAGTTCCTTTTTTTTCATCCCCTCTTCCCCCATTTCCCCTCAAGTGCTTCGTGAAATATTAATCTCTATCATCAATAACACGTCAAGCCAACACTTAGACACTTTTCTCCTCTTATGATTCTTATATATTCTCTTCCTTTTCCTCATTCCTCATTCTTTTGATTTTTTTTTTTTTTTCATTTTCTTCCTTTTCCCTTATTTTTTTGTTTTTCTCTGTTTTCGGATTTTCACTTTCTTCCTCCTATCCTCATCGACCTGTTCCGTCTCCTCTCCCTCTCCTTTTCTTTATTCCTTTTCTTTCTCTCTCTCGTCTCACCTCTTCCCACCGTCTTCACTCTCTCCTTCTCCCCTTTTATTCCCATTTCACCCTCTCTCTTCTCTCCTTCTCTCTCCTTTTTCACCCTCTCTCCTCTCACTTCCTCCTTCCATCGTCACCCTCCCTCTTCTCCCCTCCTTCTACTTCATCACCCTCCCCTTCTCTCCTTTTTCCCTTTCCCCTTTTCCCTCCCTATCTTCCATCTTTTATCCTCACAATTTCTCACCTTTCTTTCACTATTTTCCATCTCCCTTTCCTATTTCCCCTCCTCCCACTTTCTCACCCTCTTCCATCTCCCCTTCCCTCTTCCCTCTTCCATTCCTCTACCTCTCCCCACCCCTCTCCCGCTCCGACTTTCTCCCCCTCCCACTTTCTCCCCCTCTCCCCTCCCCCTACTTTCTCCCCCTCTCCCCTCCTCCCACATTTCCCCCCTCTCCCATTCCTCCACCTCTCCTCCCCATCTCCCCCTCCAACAAACCTACTCCCTAAGACCACTCTTCTTCACCGTCATCCCCACCCCCTTCCCACCCACCCCTTTCCCCACCCCACCCCACCAACCCCCTAGGACTTCCAGGGCGACGGGGCCCAGAGGCGACCGGGCGGCGGGTGACTCGAAGTCTCTATGAATGATTCAAGGGAGTGAGGGAGATGATGTGAAGCCCTGACGTCTTGGTCGAGCTCGTTACCCCTTTAATGAATGGGTCGCCGGGATGCAAAGGGTGAGGGCGAGGGAGGTTGGGGGGCAGAGGGTGAGTGGGGTGGGTGGGGTGGGGGGTAAGGGCGTGTTTCGTCTGGGATGCATGGGTTTTGGTTTGGTTTTGTTGTGTGTACTCGGATGATGTGTATATATATACACACACATATGTATACACACACATATATATGTACATATACATACATACGCATACACACACACACACACACACACACACACACACACACACACACACACACACACACACATTATATATATATATATATATATATATATATATATATATATATATATATATATATATATATGTATGTATGTATGTATTACAAACATGTATACGTACGTTCACATGTGTTTGTGTGTTTATAGTAGGTGTGTATGTATTTGTATACGTCTTCGTGCACATGCGAGTGTGTGTGTGTGTTCTGCTCATCAAGTCTGCTCCGTTTTTTCTTTGTCATGATATTGGCATGAAAATAGACGGGCAATTTGCCTATGCATTTTACAAGCAGGAAAGATGGTATGCATAATAACCTACTCTGCATTAAGTCTTTTTTGTTCATGTATTGTACATATCGTCAGGGAAAAATAGATATGTATATATATATATATTTTTTTTTTTTTTTTGGGGGGGGGGGTAGGGACGATAAGTGATGAGCCCTGTTTTCCTTGTTATTATGATTTTTTTTAATTTCCTTGACGCGGCCTTGATTAGGTCAGTCTTATCTTCGTCCACACACACACACACACACACACACACACACACACACACACACACACACACACACACACACACACACACACACACACATAAAACCCATAAAACTATCATATTTAGGACCAGCAGATGACAGCAGGAAAATTGAGTCAGCAGACAGACAGAATAAAGGGAGACAAGGAAAATAAAACAAATAAGAAATAGCAAAAGAGGAAGAAGTCATCAGAGATAGTGGACAGACGGGGAATGAAAGAGGTGGGGCGGAATTAAAAGACGATTAAGGAAGACGGAGGATGAATGATAATGATGGAGTATGATAGAGAAAGGGAAGAGGAAGAAGGAGAGTCAGAAAAAAACAAACAAGAAGGGGAAAGAAGAAGAAGAAGAAGAAGAAGGGTAACACAACGAGAGGGAGAGAAGAGGGGAGGGAGAGAGAGAGAGAGAGAGAGAGAGAGAGAGAGAGAGAGAGAGAGAGAGAGAGAGAGAGAGAGAGAGAGAGATAGATATAGAGAGAGAGGGCGAGAGCGAGAGAGAGAGAGAGAGAGAGAGAGAGAGAGAGAGAGAGAGAGAGAGAGATAGATAGATAGATAGATAGATAGATAGATAGATAGATAGATAGATAGATAGATAGATAGAGATAGATAGATAGATAGATAGATAGATAGATAGATAGATAGATAGAGATAGATAGATAGATAGATAGATAGATAGATAGATAGATAGATATAGAGAGAGAGGGCGAGAGCGAGAGCGAGCGAGAGCGAGAGCGAGAGAGAGAGAGAGAGAGAGAGAGAGAGAGAGAGAGAGAGAGAGAGAGAGAGAGAAAGAGAGAGAGAGAGAGAGAGAGAGAGAGAAAGGAGACAGCCTCGCCTGAGCCGGGATGGACGCAGGCTGCGACAAATCAGCGCCATCTAACACAAACAAGCTCGACCCTCAGCGGCCCGACTCAAAGGCACGCCTCCCAAAACACATTAACAGGACCGGCGCTTAAAAACACAGGCATTTCCGTTCCGTTTTATGTTCCACAAACAACGAGGGCGATGGTAAATGGGTGTCGAGGGACTGGGAGAAAAGGGGAGGACGAGGAGGAGGTAAAGGAAGAGGGAAAGGAATGGGAGGGGGTAGGGAATAAGAAAGAGGAGGAGGAGGTGGAAAAGGAAGAGGGGAAGGGGGACTGGGAGAAAAGGGGAGGACGAGGAGGAGGTAAAGGAAGAGGGAAAGGAATGGGGGGGGGGGGTAGGGAATAAGAGCGAGGAGAAGGAGGTGGAAAAGGAAGAGGGGAAGGGGGACTGGGAGAAAAGGGGAGGACGACGAGGAGGTGGAGGAGGAGGTAGAGGAAGAAGGAAAAGAATGGGAGGGGGTAGGGAATAAGAAAGAGGAGGAGGAGGTGGGAAAAAAAGAGGGAGAGAACGAGAAGGAGGAGAATTAGGAGGAAAAGACAGAGGGAAAGGAGGAGGGGGTAGGGAATAAGAAGATTGAGGAGGAAGAGGAGGTGAGAAAGGAAGATGTGGAGTGAAAGTGGGTGGATAGGGAATAAGGAGAAGAAAAAAGGGAAAAAAGGTGGAGGAAGAAATGAAAGAGTACAATTTGGGGAAGAAAAAGTAATAAGGAGCAAGAAAATGAGGAGATAAAATAAGAGGAGTTGGGGGAAAGGAGAAAAAGTACTAGGGGGAAAATGGAGAGAAGTTGGGAAAGACCAAGGAAAAAGGAGAAAGAAAATGAGAGGGAGGTGGAGGAAGAAGAAGAGGAAGAGGAGAAAGAAAAGAAAGAGGGGGAGAGGGGGACAAGGAATAATAAGAAAGAGAAGGAGGAGGATAAAAATGGACAGGAGAAGGGGGAGAAAAACAAGAAATGTGTCGGGGAGGACAAGGAATAATAAGAAAAACAAGTAAAAGAAGGAAAGGATAAGGAATAGGAGGAGTAAGAAAAGAAGAATTAGGAGTAAGAGGCGGAAGAGAATGAAAAGGGAAAACAAAACAGAGGAAAGAGGAAATGGAGGAGGACAGTGAATAAGGAGAGAGCGAAGAAGACAAAAAAAAAAGGAAGAGGAAATGAAGGAGGAATAAAAAAAAAAAAGAGTAAGGACGAAAGAGAAGAGGGGAAACGAACGCTTGAGAATGGGACAAATGGGCCACGACTCCGACCGACGTGTGAATACATTAGTCTGCAAACCTCACGATCGTCCAAGGTGTTTGTCACTCGGGGGGGGGGGGGGGGGGGCTGCTGGGATTCCAACCAAGAGCTGGATGACGGCGGCGAAAATTTCTTGTTCACTTCCTTTGGGTATTTATCAGCCTTTCCATCTTTTTCCCTCTTTTCTTTATCTCGTCTCTTTCGCTTTGGTTGATTTAGTTGGCTTCTCTCTGTTTCTTTGGCGATTGTCTCTGTTTCTGTCTCTGTCTTTGGTTGTATGTGTGTGTATGTGTGTGTGTATGTGTGTGTGTTTGATTGTCTGTCTGTCTGTCTGTCTGTCTGTCTGTCTCTGTCTGTCTGTCTCTCTCTCTCTCTCTCTCTCTCTCTCTCTCTCTCTCTCTCTCTCTCTCTCTCTCTCTCTCTCTCTCTCTCTCTCTCTCTCTTTCTCTCTCTCTCTCTCTCTCTCTCTCTCTCTCTCTCTCTCTCTCTCTCTCTCTCTCTCTCTCTCTCTCCCTCTCTCTCTTTCCTTCTTATCTCCATCTTCAAGGACCAAGGCCGTGAGGTAAGCGCAAGACGACTTCAAGTATTATCACTGTTGAGGCGACACTTTTGGCGAGAGATTTGTGGCGTCTTGAAGGCCATTGTTTAAGGAAGTCGTTTCTCTCTCACTTGGTCTCTGGAGTGTGATGCATTTTTGTCTATTTGGATGAAGAACTAGAGGTCGTGTTGAAGAGGGACGACGTCGTAGATGATGATGGTGGTGCTGGTGATGATCATGACGATGGTATACTGACGATACGAGTGATAATGACGGTGAAAAAGAGCTTCACGGGAGATGCATTGACAAACATCGCCGCCATGATAAATGAGGCTCATTTTCATGTACCGCTTCCTCGTCCATCTTCCCTTCTATTCATCCCTACTTCCTCCTCATCATTCCTATTCTCCGGCCCTTCCTCCCAACCCATAACTTCTATCCCCAAGTCCCCCCTCTCCCCACATACATACATCTAGCTCCCCTACCCCCTACCCATAACCTCTTCCCCACACTCCCACCTCTCGTCCCCAACCCACACTCCATTACCCACACCCTCCTCGCCACGCCCACACACCCTTCTCCCCGGCGCCCACCTACACCCACCCCCTACCCACAACCCCCTCCCCCACACCCCACTCTTCGACCCCCACCCCCATTAGGTCGTCCTCACGTCACCACGTTACAGAGTCCGTACCAACAGGTCATGTATTATCTGTCAAAGTGTTGTTGTGAGTTAGCGTGTTCTCTGTCAGACTAGTATTTAGCGAAGGGGAAGAGTAAGGGTGTGTGTTTGTGGAGAGATAGGGAGAAAGGGGAGAAGGGGGAGGAAGAAAAGACGAAGAGACCAAAAAAATAAAGAGGAGGAAGAAGGGAAGAAGAAGAAGAAGAAGAAGAAGAAGAAGAAGAAGAAGAAGAAGAAGAAGAGAGAGAGAGAGAGAGAGAGAGAGAGAGAGAGAGAGAGAGAGAGAGAGAGGGAGGGAGGGAGAGTGAGAGAGAGAGAGAGAGAGAGAGAGAGAGAGAGAGAGAGAGAGAGAGAGAGAGAGAGCGAGAGCGAGAGCGAGAGCGAGAGAGAGAGAGAGAGAGAGAGAGAGAGATAGAGATAGAGATAGAGATAGAGATAGAGATAGATAGATAGATAGATAGATAGAGAGAGAGAGAGAGAGAGAGAGAGAGAGAGAGAGAGAGAGGAGAGAGAAAGAGAGAGAGAGAGAGATAGAGAGAAGAGAGAGAGAGAGAGAGAGAGAGAGAGAGAGAGAGAGAGTGAGAGTGAGAGTGAGAGTGAGAGTGAGAGATAGATAGAGAGAGAGAGAGAGAGAGAGCGAGAGAGAGAGAGAGAGAGAGAGAGAAAAGAAAGAGAGAGGACAAATTAAGTAAAAAAGAAAAAAAGAAAGAAAGAAAGAGTAGTCTCATATATGGCCAAGAAAAGGGTGTGACCTCGGGGGAACACACGATATGGGGAGGAGGGGGGGGGGGGGTGACCTGGCAGGCGCAGTAAGTGTATGCCACGAAGCATTTGGAGCTTGTCACACTCTCTTGTCGTGACAGCTGACATGTTAATATTTATCTTACAGTTCTCGAGTGACATCTATGTCATTTTACTCCCATTCGCCCGACTCCCTCGACCCAAGCTGACCTCCTCTGTCCACACTTAGGTGCGAGGGAAGCCTATTATTTGCCGGTCATTAAAATTGGAAAATAGTAATTAGGAATATTACGCCGATGGACGATTTCAAGGTACCCCCCCCCCACCCCCCGCAAAAAAAAATATTGTAAGGATAAAGTCAAATAAAAAATGAAAAATAACTTGATTAATAAAAGAGAGAAAGAGAGGGAGAGAGAGAGAGACAGAGAGAGAGAAAGATAGATAGATAGAGAGAGAGAGAGAGAGAGAGAGAGAGAGAGAGAGAGAGAGAGAGAGAGAGAGAGAGAGAGAGAGAGAGAGAGAGAGAGAGAGAGAAGGGGGGGGGGGAGACCACCAACACACACAGAGGGGGAAAGGAGGGGAGAAGAAACAAAAAACAACAAATAGGAGAAAGAGACCGAACAGCCGACAAAAGAAAATTAAAAAGTGAATTGAACGGAATATAATTAAAAAACAATGGAAAAAGAAACAAGGAAGAACATGAAAAAGGAAAAGCAGAGAAGAGAATGGAGAAAGAACACGAATAAGAAAAAAGGAAGAGGAAGAATGTCAGAACAGAGAGAAAGAAAGAAACAAAAAAAAAAAACGGAAAAAGCGAAAATCACCCACAGGAAAGGAAGTGAATCCACCAACTCAGTGGAATGAGTGACAGGCCAGTTTTCCTTCTCCTTTGCCTCTCTCTTCCCTCCCCTTCTCCCCTTCCCCTCCCCTCTTCCTCCCCCGCTCACTCCTCTCTTCTCCATTACCTACTCCTTCTTTTACCCCTCCCTTCTTCCTCCCCCTCCACCACCTCCCTCCATCACCCCTCCCTTTGCCCCTCCCCTTCCCCCTTCATGCTTAACTCCTCCACATCCCCCTCCATCACCCTCCCTCCATCCACCATCTTCTCCTCTTCCCTCCCTCTTCCCACTCCCCTTGTCTCTCCCCTCTACTACCCCCCCCTCCTATCTACCATCTTATCTCCCCCTCCCTCTTCCCACTCCCCCTGTCCCTCCCCATCTACCACCACCTCCTCTTCTTCCATCCCCCACCACACCCCCAACACCCCACCCCCTCCCACCCCTCTCCCCCCAACACCCCATCCCCTCCCACCCCTCTACCCCCACAACATCCCCCTCTCCACCCCTCTCCCCCCAACACCCCACCCCCTCCCACCCCTCTCCCCCTCTCCCCCCCAACACCCCCATCCCTTCCCACCCCTCTCCCTCCACAACATCCCCCCCTCAACACCCCCCCTCCTACCCCCACCAAACACTGACCCAACCAACAGCTACCTGACACTCTAAACGAAGGCAAAAGAAAGACTCCTGAACAGCAGTCTTGTCTTGAAAATTGCCGCGGCTGTCAGACTTCCTCGGAAATGCTTTCATTTTTGGGCGACTTACCTGATATGAAACACGTGGCCGGCGCTGTCACGTGACACACAGGCACGGGGATATCCTACGATTATTGGCCATTTTAAAGTTCTGTTTTTGTTTTGTTTGTT
>NC_061820.1:11520011-11525011 GCF_019202785.1 Penaeus chinensis
TTTTATCTTCACTTCTTTTCCTTCACCCTTCTTTTTTTTCCTCCCTTTTCCTGCTGCCTTCTTTCCTCTTCCTTGCCCTCTCCCCTTCGCCAAAAATACGTTGCCACCTGTCACTCTTCCCTCGCCTCCTTCTGCGTCTCCCTCGTCACCTGCCACATGAGTGCTTCCTTCACGTAGGTCACGTTGTTTCCTTTTCCTTGACACGTTCGTCTTTGACCTTCCGACCTCATCTCTTGCTCGCATACTTTGCTGTTCGTCTGGTCTTCATCTCTCCTCTTTGCCCCCCCTTTTTCCCCCTATTCTACGTTTGGTTTTCGTTGCGTTTCTTCTTCCCTACTCTTTCGTTGATATATTTTTTTTTTTAACTTTTCTTCCTTTCTTTTCCTTTTATTTGGTTTTCATTCTTTGTTTCTGTGTTTTTTATCCCCTTCTCTCTCTTTCCTCTCATTTTCCGAATTTCTTGTCTTCATTCACTCTCTCCGCCTTCCTTTTCTTTCCTCTGCCTTCTGTCTCTTCTCCCTCTTTCCTCTCCCTTCCCGCCTTTCCCTTTTCACCTCTACTTACTCCCTCTCCATTGTTCCTTCTACTTTCTCCCTCTCCCCTCTTCCTTCTACCTTCTCCCTTTCCCCTCTTCCCCTTCTCTTCTTCCTTTCTCCTTCTCCTCCTTTCCCCTCCTTCCCATTCTCCTCGTTCCTCCTTCCCTCCTTCTTCCTCTTCCCCTTCTTCTTTTCCCCTTTCCCCTCCTCCCCTTCTCCTTTCCCCTCTTCTTTCATTTTATCTCCCCCTCCCCCAGAGCAAGGCGCATGCGTGACGACAGCATCTTGAGGTTATCTTAATCTGTGTTCCCCTTACGTCTTCATTAGCATCTTCGTCTCTCATTCCACCTTGTTGCGTTCCAATGTCTCGTCGCCTTATTCTGGCCTCTTGTACCCCTCGTGTTTTTTTTTTTTTTTTTTTTTTTTTTTCGTTGGGGGAATATTTAATTTTTTTTTTTGTTTATTTGCTGTGTGGACGTGTTCATTTTGCTTTTGTTATTTGTGTTTTTTTATTAGTTTATGCGGATATTTGTTGGCTTGTTTACTTAGTAATTAAACTCTTCTTTCATGCATGTACTTATAATTTGTTTGCTAAGCAATTTCTAGCAAATACCATTATCGTAAAAGTTACTAAGTGCTGATATTCTTTCATTTACATTATCATCAAGACTGTTGTTATCATCATGATCATTATTAGCAATGCTATATTACTATAATCATCATCATTGCTAATATAATTTTCATCATTATTATTCTGTTGTATCCCTTCTTATGATCAGTGCGGCTGTTTTTCTTGCTTGTAATTTTGTACTGTCCGTGTTGTTAATTCTGTCATTGGATATCGATCTATCTATATTTATATATACATCACCACTAATATTAGGGAAAAAAATCTAATGAACTCCGTTCATATCATCAATCTTCCGCAAGATCCAACGCATCAGAACGCGTGAAGGTCTATTCATCCCCCATCCCCCTACCCCCCCCCATCCCCAACCCACCCCAACGCCCACCAAGACTTCCGCGAAAAAGCATCATCTAATAACCTGCATGACTACTGCCTTGACGATGCCTGTGACTAGCACGCCGGAGCAACTAGCCTGACGCACCCTAACGGCCGCCCCCTCTGACGGCCTCCTACTGACAGCCCCCTCCTGACGGCCTCCTCCTGACAGCCCCCTCCTGACGGCCCTCATCTTGACAAGACTCAGCCCCGCGTCTATATGCGGTGGGACAAAGGACGTCGAGGGAGCCGCCGTGGGCTTGACTGACGGCTTGACACATGGCGACGCCTTTATATTTTACCGTCCTGATAGCGGTGGGCTCAGAACATCCCCCCTTCCCTCTGTCTCTCACTCTCTCTGCTCTCCTCCCGTCTCTCTCTCTCTCAGGCTCTTTCTTTCTTTCTTACTCTCTCTCTCTCTCAAGATCTTTCTTTCCTTTTCTCTCTCTTTCAAGCTTTCTTTCCTTCTCTTTCTCTCTCTCAAGCTCTTTCTTCCTTTCTCGCTCTCAAGCTTTCTTTCTTTCTCTCTCCCTCTCAGGCTCTTTCTTTTTTCTCTCTCTCTTTTCCTCCTTTCTCCCCTTCCTCCGTCTACATGCTACAACCCTCATCAAGTCGAGTTTTTGTTTTTTTAATTTCTTAGAAAAATCTTTGGTGTATCTTCCACTTTCTTTTTTGTTCCTTTGTACTTTACCCTGTTTAGATAATACATTATATCATATTAAAATGATAATGTGTAAAGATATAGTTTACATCCGTATACAGAAACAAGGTACGCACACACACACCAACACACACACACACACACACACACACACACACAGACACACACACACGCACACACACACACACACACGCACACAAAACCTGTTGTTGGAACCCGTACACTACCGTCTAACGTAATCCTTTTTGTACAGATTTTTATCGCTAACGCTCATGCGCCGCGACCCATTTTTAAAATCTTTCTATTTTTCTGCCTTTATTCACTCTTATTTTATGTATTTAGGAATAAACGTGTATCTGACGGGGAGGTAAAAAATTCACATAAAACACCAATAAACAAAATGAACGAAAACAAAATTAAGACAAATGGCAAACTACAGGTGTAACAAGTACAGGTACATCGAAGGAAGTACAGAACGGTACATGGTCACAGGTACAGCTACAGGAAAATCAGTCTTAATACATTATGAGGTACATACAAGGCCCCTAGCGGTACCATTGATCCAAACATTGACTGACAGGTACCAGACAGCCTGTCGTGGCTCTTCTCTGATAAGCTGGAGTTAAATGGAAAAAATCAATTAATGAAGATTAAGGCAGATAAATGGAAGAGTTGCGATAGAAGTGGTTCGAGTGTATTTAGATTGGCAAACATAGGTATTAAATATCTTTCTTTGTGACAGGGTGATCGATCAAACAGTACACTCACCCTGTTTTCTTATCTCTGCTCCCTCGTCCCCTTCTCTCTCTCTCTCTCTCTCTTTCTCTCTCTCTCTCTCTCTCTCTCTCTCTCTCTCTCACAGTTTTTCTCTGTTCTATACCCATTGGCTTATAATCATTATTATCATCTTTATCATCATAACTATTATTATCATTAGTGTTCTTGTTTTGTTGTTGTTATTATCATTATTATCATTAATACTGTTATTTTCTTACTATTATCATCATTATTATCATCATCGTTACTATTACGATTATGATTATTATTAATTCACCTCTACTACTGTCTTCCCTCGACCAAAACACTCCAAACTTCACCTTTTCTAATGATTATTTCCCTTCCTCTCCTCCTTACCCTCCCTTCCTCCCCTCTTTACCCATTATCCCTCCTTCTCAACCTCCCTTACTCCCTTTCTACTGTCCCTTAACCTTCCATCCTCACTTTATCCCTTTCACTCTCTCTTACTCCCTTCTTACCCTCAAATACCCCTCTTTGCGCTCCCTCCATCCCTCCTCCTTACCCTACCTCCCTCCTCCATCCCTCCCCTCTTTACTACCTCCCTCTCTCTCACCCTCCTTTCCTCCCCCCCTCCCTTCTTTACTCCCTTACCCCTCTTTACCCTCCCTTCCTCCCTCCATCCCTCCCCTCCTTACCTTCCCTTACCCTACCCCCCTCCCCTTCCCTCCTTACCTTCCCTTACCCTCCCTTCCTTTTACCTTCCCCTCCCTCCTTACCTTCCCTTACCATACCCCCTCCCTCCCTAACATCACCCCTCCCTTCCTCCCTTCCTTACCTTCCCTTCCTTTTTCCCTCCCCTCCCCTCTTTACCTTCCCTTACCCTACCCCCTCCCTTCCTCCCCTCCCCTCCTTACCTTCACTTACCCTACCCCCCTCCCATTCCCTCCTTACCTTCTCTTACCCTCCCTTCCTTTTTCCCTCCCCTCCCCTCCCTCCCTCCCTTCCTACCCTCCCCTCCTTACCTTCCCTTACCCTACCCCCCCCCCCCATCCCTCTCACCCTTTCCAACACCGCCCTTACTTTCACCTTCACTCAGCCCCATGTCTCCATGTCCTCTCCTCCCCTAATACGTGTCAGCTGTCACAAGAGCCAAATCGGATAGAAATAGAAGGGAAAGAGAGGCTGTTGATCACGATGTCGATAGTGAGTAATTGGGTGCTTGAAAGATAGGAAACGCAGTCGATATGACGACGGGCAAGTCAGCGCTGAAGAGAGAAAGTGGTGTTAGGAGGTAATGATGCTGATCGAAGTAGGCCTGTGTGGTGGGGGTGATAGTGATGAGGGTGGTGGGGATAGTGATGACGGTGGTGGGGATAGTGATGATGGTGGTGGGGATAGTGATGACGGTGGTGGGGATAGTGATAAGTAGTTCGAGCTAATAATCAGTTTTATTATGCTGAAGGTGGTAATAATACAAATAATAATGCAGGTAGTAGTTTTGATAACAACAATAATACTACTAATAATAATATCAATAATAAAAATAAGCCATACCTATTACAATAATGACAAAAGCAGGACAACAAAACAATAACAACAAAACAACAACAACAAAACAATAATAACGATAATAATAATAATAATATTAATAATAATAATAATATTAATAATAATAATAATAACAATATTAATAATAAACAAACACGGTGATGTTACTACTAATGGAAATGGCTGTTATACAATAATAACAGCCTTTATAGTACCGGTGTATTTGATAATACCAACTATAATGAAGTTGATAAGAAATTATATAAACTAAAATTAAGATTTATTGCGGACAGCTAGTATTTTTATATTACTGAAAGTGTTGATCACCAGCCTATGAAAACATCAAGGACTGTTATAAAATTCAAATTATACCGTAAGCTATATACATTTTCTTGCACATTCCTTTCTGACATTTACAACTGCTTGCACTTGGATTTTTAAAAATTTTGTGGATGTCTTATTTTCTATTTAATCTGTGATGGTTGTTTATGGCCCCTTTCCTACAAGAAACCCA
>NC_061820.1:11550011-11562511 GCF_019202785.1 Penaeus chinensis
TCCCTCTCTCTCTCCCTGACCGTGACGTCTAAACGCCTCCTTCCTTCCCCTTGGCCGCCCTTGACCAGCGAGTCAGGAGTCGGATTCCCCGCATTCCGAAACGCCTTCCCTCATGGCCCTCCCGATGGCCCTCCCGACAACCCTTCCTCATGGTCCTCCTTCAAGGCCCTCCCGATGGTGCTCCTCATGGCCCTTTCGCTCGCCCTCCCTTATGGCCTCCTTTATGGCCCTCCCTCATAGCCCTCCGATGGCCCTGTCGCCCGCCCCCCAAATGGCCCTCCCTCATAGCCCTCGATGGCCCTTTTCCTCACCCTCCTACATGGTCCTCCTTCATGGCCCTTTCACTCGCCCTCCCTCATGGCCCACTCTCTCTGGCCCTTCCTCCCCCCCCCCCCCTCTGGCCCTCGCGAAGGATCCTGCCGCCTGGCCCCGTCATCCATCACCTTCCGGGGCCATCTGCGTCGCCTCGTTCGGGAGATGGCGGCGGGAGAAGCGTTTCCGGAGATGAAAATTCTATTAAGCGTTTTTTTGCGGGATGTTTCTTTTTTTGGGGTTCTAAGATCAATCATCCTTTTTATATGTGTTTTCAGTTTGTATAATGTCGGTGTTAGTGTTGGAGAGTGAAGGGAGAGACACTGTTGAACTACGTTAAAGAGGAAGGAAAATGTGTCTATCTCCCTCCCCCCAAAAAAGGAAAGAAAAAAGAAAGGGAAAGAGAGTGTGAGAGAGAGAGAGAGAGAGAGAGAGAGAGAGAGAGAGAGAGAGAGAGAGAGAGAGAGAGAGAGAGAGAGAGAGAGAGAGAGAAATAAAATCATCTCGCCAACACAAAGTGCAAACAAGTATCCTCTCGATATTTCCCGCCAATCGGACGGAACCTTCGCTTTCCTCCTTCCTCTCCGTCGGCAACTTCTCCAGACAGCAGCCTCACCCCACACCATCCCCCCTCCCACTCCCAACTCCCCTCCCTTCACCCCCACCCCACCCCCATCCCACCACCCCGTACCCCCAACCCCCACCCCCTCTCCCACACCCCCCTCATCTTCCCCATCCCCACCACCTCCAGCAGCAGCATCACCGCTTCCAAACCGGACACTGACGGACGATCACTTTGTCTTCCTCATCTCTCCTCATCCTCCGCCGTGTATCCATCTCTTCTCGCCAGTCGCCCTTCCTATTTCACGTTCCATCTCTCTTCCTCTCTCTCGCGTCCGGCGCTGGCCACTCCCGCCCGCCTCCGATCCGCGCCGCCTGATGGATGGAGCCTCACCCGCGCCGCCCGCCGCCCCTCACCCGCGGCTGCTGTGTGTGTGTGTGTGTGTGTGTGTGTGTGTGTGTGTGTGTGTGTGTGTGTGTGTGTGTGTGTATTGTAATATGTATACACACACACACACACACACACACACAAACACATATGCGTTGTCTGTTTGTCCGCCTCTCTCTCTCTCTCTCTCTCTCTCTCTCTCTCTCTCTCTCTCTCTCTCTCTCTCTCTCTTCTCTCTCTCTCTTTCTCTCTCTCTCTCTCACGGTCTCTCTTTTTTCTTCTCCTCCTCTTCTTTCAGCATCGACATCGTCATCGTCCTTATCACCTTCTTTTTTCCTGTTCCTCTCCTCTCCCCTCTCCCCCTTTTCCACATATTCTTTACCCTCTTTCTCTCTCTCCTACCACCGTCTCTCTCTATCTCCAACTCTCACTCCCATTTCCCTTCCTTCTTGCTTTCTCACTATCTTTTCCTCTCCCTTCCCCACCTTCCTTTTCTCCTTCCGTCCCCTCTCTTCCTCCTTCTCATCTTTCCTCCATCACACCTTCCCTCCTTCCCACCTTCCTTCCTTTCATTTCTCCTTCCTCCCTCCCTTCTTTACTTCCATTTGCCCTTCCCTTCCTTTTTCCTCTCTTTCTTCTTCTAACCTTTCTTCCCTCTCTCTTTCTCTCCCTTCCTTTCACCCTCCCCTTTTCCCTTCCTTCCCTTCCCTGTCTCCACTCTTCCCCTCCCTTCCCTTCTTCCCCTCTTTCCCCTCCCATCCCATCCTTTCCCTCCCATCCTTCGACCTAACCTTTCCCTTCCCTCCCATCCCTTTCATCCCCTCCCTTTCCTCCCATCCCATCCTTCCCCCTAACCCCTCCCATCCTTCCCCCTAACCCCTCCTATCCTTCCCCCTAACCTCTCCCACCCTTCCCCCTAATCCCTCCCATCCTATCCCTTTCCATCCCATCCCATCCCATCCCCCCCCCCCTCTGCCCATTCCCCCCACCGTCCCTTCCTCCTCTCTTCCGCACCACCACCTCTGTTACACCACCAGCGGACGCGAGCAGATGGATGGGGCTCGTTGGACTCCAGTGCCGTGATAAATCGTCGGTCAGCCCTCCACGCCACCGCCGCTGCTGGAAATGGAAGCCAGGCTAGAGATGGATGGTCAGCGGGGCAGCCGGGACAGCTGGTTGGGACGAGGGGAGGGGGTCGGAGGCAAGGGGGAGGAGGGGGATGGGTGTGGGAGGGATGGGAGGTGAGGGGGCATCAGATGAGGGGAGGGGGGGCGAGGGATTGGGGGGGAAGGAGGGGGACGAGGGATGGGGGAAGGGAGGGGGACGAGGGATGGGGGAGGAAGGGAGGGTGGAGGGGGGAGGGAAGGGTTCGAGAAGGGGGAGGGATGGGTTCGAGAAGGGGGAGGGAAGGGTTAAGGTAGACGTGGAGAGGGAAGGAGATGGGAAGGCGTGGGTGGGGGGATGGGGGAAAGAGGAGAGAGAGAGAGAGGATGAGGACTGTGCCAATCTAGAAGCTAGGGATGGGGTGGCATCAGGGGGGTGGGGTAATGGTGTGGATGGAGGGGGGGGGGGGAGTCTCTGGGTGAGGATCTAGCGTCTAGGGACACAGCGTATGGGGCTCTAGGCTCTAGGGAGAGGGGGTGATAAGTTGGGGAAGAGAGGGGGGGGGGGTGATGAGAGGATGCGGAAGGTGGTGAAGAAGCCCAGATGGAAGGTGATTACCTGTAGATGGTAGTCGGAAAAGGGCGGGGGGGAGGGGGCTGATGATAGGGGAAAAGAGGGGAAAGCGGGGAGGTGGGTGGGTAGGCTGAGGGGAAAGAAGGAAGGGCGGGGAGGTGGGTGGGTGGGATGAGGGGAAAGAAGGAAGGAGCGGGGAGGTGGGTGGGTGGGTCGGCTGAGTGGAATAGAGAGGGTGGAGAGAAGGGGAAGGAAAGAGAGGGTGTAGGAAAAGGGAAGGGAAGTGTGGAAGCTGGATTATTTGGCTTGATGGAGGGTCATCGGGGCGGGTGAGGACAGGTCGTTCAGGCGAGAGGAGGAAGAGAAGGAGGAGGAGGAGGAGGAGGAGGAGGAGGAGGAGGAGGAGGAGGAGGAGGAGGAGGAGGAGGGGGGGGAGGAGGGGGAGGAGGAGGAGGAGGAGGAGGAGGGGGGGGGGAGGGGGAGGAGGTAGAAGCACGAATAATGTAAGAAAAGGAAGAAGGAGAGAGGAGGAGGAAGGGGGAGAGATGATGATACTTTCGGGAGGAAGAGAAGGAGGAAGAGGAGGAGGAGGAGGAGGAGGGGGGGTGGGAGCACGAATAATGTGAGAAAAGGAAGAAGGAGAAAGAATGATGCTTTTTGGGAGGGCGCAGAGGAGGAGGAGGAGGAGGAGGAGGAGGAGGAGGAGGAGGAGGTAGAGGACGACGGCGACGAGGACGAGGAGGATGAGAGGGTAGAGAGAGGAGGGGGAGGAGGAGAAGGAAGAGGAACAGATGGAAGGAAAGGGAGGAGGAGATCTAAGTATGAAAGTGAAAATGGAGGAAGAGGAAACAGAAGGGGATAATTAGCAGCAACCAAAACAATAAAGATGAGATAATGATAACAACAATGATAATAATAATTATAACAAAATAGCCTACGACAACAAAAACAAATCCAACAACAAAACAGCAACAGCAGGAATAAAAACGCTCGTAGTAACAGTAAACAGCTTAAAATAGAAGACAGATAAAGAAGAGAGAGAAACACACACACGCACACACACACACACACACACAAGAGAGAGAGAGAGCGAGAGAGCGAGAGAGAGAGAGAGAGAGAGAGAGAGAGAGAGAGAGAGAGAGAGAGAGAGAGAGAGAGAGAGAGAGAGAGAGAGAGAGAGAGAGAGAGAGAGAGAGAGAGAGGTCGGGTGTGTTTATGTGCGTATTCGTCTCTTTGTTTTTGTTTTTGTTTTTCTGTATGTTTGTTAATTTTGTATCTTTATGTGTGTTTCTATCTGTATGTCTATGTTCCTGCAGATAGTCAGTGATATATATGAAACATAAATTTGATTACGATATGTTTTAAGATTGAAATTAGATTTATTTTTCAGAGAGAGAGAGAGAGAGAGAGAGAGAGAGAGAGAGAGAGAGAGAGAGAGAGAGAGAGAGAGAGAGAGAGAGAGAGAGAGAGAGAGAGCGATCGAGAAACATAAACAAAGCAGGATGAAAAACGCTTTAATGATACGTTATCTCTTGCAGCGGAGGATATGATAACATATAATCTCTTAGTTATGAATTCCCGCGACGTAAAAATTCCCGAAAAATCACCATCCATCATCGACAAACTGTGCTGGATGAGAGGGGTCGAGTAGATAGCGAGTTCTCGTCAATTAATCGATAAGAACAAGGATTGAAATTATATGCAAATGAGGCCGCTGTGGATGGAGATAGAGTGACAGATGACATTATATCTTATACGAAGCTAGGGATTAGGTGACACGCTGATGCATACGGAGACGGAGAAACCTGATAATTTTGTGATAAAGAGCGAACATACACTCAGGTCCCGGGTCGTAAATGTTAAGCCTTTGAATACGAGAACAAGAACCTGTTGTTTCTGATATTTTGAGAGAGAACATGAGTGGAATATATGACAGGGAACGATATTTATCCTTTGCGGCAACACCCACTGATTCACAACTCTGACACATGTGTATATAAACAGACACGTACACACACATGTACACAAATCATATAAGCGAGTTCGGGTGTGTTTGTGTGCGTATGCGTCTCTTTGTTTTTGTTTTTGTTTTTGGGTATTTTTGTTAATTTTGTATCTTTATGTGTGTTTCCATCTGGATGTCTATGTTCCTGTAGATAGTCAGTGATATATATGAAACATAAATTTGATTACGATATATTTTAAGATTGAAATTAGATTTTTTTCAGAGATAAAGAGAGATAGAGATAGAGAGAGAGAGACAGAGTGAGTGAGAGAGTTCGGGTGTGTTTGTGTGCGTATGCGTCTCTTTGTTTTTGTTTTTGTTTTTGGGTATGTTTGTTAATTTTGTATCTTTATGTGTGTTTCCATCTGTATGTCTACGTTCCTGTAGATAGTCAGGGATATATATGAAACATAAATTTGATTACGATGTATTTTAGGATTAAAATTAGATTTTTTGCAGGGAGAGAGAGAGAGAGAGAGAGAGAGAGAGAGAGAGAGAGAGAGAGAGAGAGAGAGAGAGAGAGAGAGAGAGAGAGAGACTATTAATCTATCAATCTTTCTAGATATATAGATAGGTAGAAAGACAGATAAATAGATAGATAGATAGATAGATAGATAGATAGATAGATAGATAGATAGATAGATAGAAAGAGTGAGAGAGAAGAAGAAGAAGCGAGAGACAAATAACATTCACTCGCCAACATTCCTCCAGGAAATCTATGGCCGTCCCCTGCAAACCCCAACGGGAATACTTGTTGCCACTCCCCAAGAATCCCCACCCAAGAGAGAGGAAGCGATCCCCAGCTTCCTCATCCACCTCGCCAACACGCTCTTTCACTCGTCATCAGCCATGAGGAATGCGGCTTACAACTGCTCATCAACTTGAAGAAAAAGATGTGCCTCTCCTCATCCTCTCCTCATCCGACGACCCACTCGACGACCCACTCGACGACCCGCCCGACGACCCACTCGACGACCCGCCCGACGACCCACTCGACGACCCGCCCGACGACCCGCCCGACGACCCGCCCGACGACCCACTCGACGACCCGCCCGACGACCCACTCGACGACCCGCCCGACGACCCGCCCGACGACCCGCCCGACGACCCACCTGACGACTCACTCGACGACCCACCCGACGACCCACCCGACGACCCACCCGACGACCCAATCGACGACCCATTCGACGACTCACTCGACGACCCACCCGACGACCCACCCGACGACCCACTCGACGACCCACCCGACAACCCCCCCTCCCACTCGACGACCCACCCGACGACCCTCCCCACCCGACGACCCACCCAACGAACCCACTCCCCCCCCCCCCCCCCCATCCCGGCTCGTAGAAGAGATGCTACAGGTCTTCGAGGCGGCAGAAACCTTTAGCCTGATGTCTGATTTTTCGGTTTCGAGATCTTGGCATCAGAAAATTGGGTAAAGAAGAAGGAGAAGAAGAAGAAGAAGAAGATGAAGAAGAAATGGAGGGATGTCGAAATACACGGTGAGGGAAGGGGGGAGGGGTGAGAGAAGGGGTAGAGAGGAGAGGGAGGGAAAGGAAAAAATGGTGGAAGGAAGGGAGGGTTGAAGGGGGAGAAATGGGAAGGATAGAGAGAGGGAAAGAGATAGATTAGATAGATAGATAGATAGATAGATAGATAGATAGATAGATAGAGAGAGAGGGGGGGGAGAGAGAGGGAAAAAAGAGAGAGAGAGAAAGAGAGAGAGAGAGAGAGAGAGAGAGAGAGAGAGAGAGAGAGAGAGAGAGAGAGAAGAGAGAGAGAGAGAGAGAGAGAGAAGAGAGAGAGAGAGAGAGAGAGAGAGAGAAGGCAAAAGAAAAGGAAAAAGACGAAAACCCGCTCTTCCTCTCTTTTCTCTCCCCTCTCCCCTCTCCCCACTCCCCTCTGCAACCGCTTGGCACAAGATAAATCAACTGCGGCGCTCTCCAACTCTCACTCTCGTTTCCTCTCATCTTCCCCCATCCCTTCCTTCTTCCCCTGCCCCCTCCCCACCCTGCCCTCCCCTCCTCCTCCCCACCATCCCCTCCTCCTCCTCCTCCTCCTCGTCTCCCCCTTTCATACCCCCTCCCCCCCACCCTGTCTCAGACTCTCCCACGAAGCTCAGATAAATCACCGGGAAGTTGCAGTGGACGGAGGTGAGAGATGCGCGCGCGCCATGCCACTTCTCACACTGGCTACGGGGTTGGAGATAGGATGGGAGGGGGAGATGGCGGGGGGGGGGGGGGGGGGGAGACGGGCTGCCGATGATGCTGATGCTGGTGACGGTGATAAAGAGGAGGAGGTGGTGGAGGAGGAGGAGGAGGAGGAGGAAGTGGATGAGGTGGGGGAGGAGGTGGAGGAAGTGGAGGTGAGGGAGGTGGTGATGGAGGAGGAGGAGGAAGTGGAAGAGGTGGGGGAGGAGGAGGAGTAAGTGGAGGTGAGGGAGGTGGTGGTGGAGGAGGAGGAGGTGGTGTAGGAGATGGAGGTGGAGGAGAAGGAGAAAGAGAAGGAAGAAGAACAGGAGTAGGAGTTGGAAATAGAAGTGCAAGAGGAGGAGGAGGAGAAGGAAAAGCAGGAGAAGAAAGTGAAAATTGAATAAAAGGAAAAGGAAGAGTAGGAAGAAGAAGAGGAGAAAATTAAGATGGAGGTGGAAGAGGAGGAGGAGGAGGAGGAGAAGGAGACAAAGAAGTAAGGTTGGGGAAGAAGATAGAAGAGGGTAGGAGGCATAGGAGGTGACTACGATAAGAAAATTCAGTATAAGAAAGTATGTTGATTAGGATATAGAATCAGATAAAAAAAAAAAAAAAAAAAAAAAATTAGATAAAGAGTTAATGAAGAAAGAAAAGACATAGCTCTCAGAGGGGTGGGGGGATGAGAGAAAAAAGCAAAATACATAAATCAAAAAGAAAACAAACTAAAAGGAATAGGAAATGGGAATGGGAATGAGGGAAGAATAATATGAAATTTTGGAAAAGATGATAAGGAAGAGAATGACGTTACAAGAAAAAGATATCTTGGTAAGAGCACCCCCCCCCCCCCGAGAGAAAGAGAGAGAGAGAGAGAGAGAGAGAGAGAGAGAGAGAGAGAGAGAGAGAGAGAGAGAGAGAGAGAGAGAGAGAGACAGAGAGAGAGAGAGAGTGTGTGTGTGTGAGAGAGAGAGAGTGAGAAAGAGAGAGAGAGAGAGAGAGGGAGGGAGGGAGGGAGAGAGAGAGAGAGAGAGAGAGAGAGAGAGAGAGAGAGAGAGAGAGAGAGAGAGGGAGAGAGAGAGAGAGAGAGAGAGAGACAGAGAGAGAGAGGGAGGGAGGGAGAGAGATATAGAGGGAGAGGGAGAGAGAGAGAGAGAGAGAGAGAGAGAGAGAGAGAGAGAGAGAGAGAGAGAGAGAGAGAGAGAGAGAGAGAGAGAAAGAGAGAGAGAGAGAGAGAAGAGAGAGAGAGAGAGAGAGAGAGAGAGAGAGAGAGAGAGAGAGAGAGAGAAAGAGAGAGAGAGAAATGTATATATGAAAACAAGTGGAAATGAGGAAACAAACCCAAAAAATAAATAAAATAAAAACCATTAATAGAAAAAAAGAAAACTAAATACAAGACAGATAAAAAAAAAAAAAAAAAAAAAAGCTTTTAAGAATAATGATAAATCTTGGGACAAAATAAATGTCTCGGCTACAGCGGGAAAGCATTCAAGACAAGGTGATTTATTGCCCATTTCCATCTAAATTTGCAACAGAGCAACGTTCTTAGAAATAATGATATTCGGCGAAACATTTGGTGAATCTGAGACTATTTTTTACGTAAGCGGTGTTTGTTGTTCATAAAATTTGTTTACAAATGTTCAATAAACCTAAATGTGAAGAAGAAATAATGGTGATAATAATAGTGAAAATAATGGTGATGATAATAATAATGATAATAACAATAGATAATGATAATAATAATGATGATATTAATGATAATGATAATAATAATAATAATAATAATAATAATAATGATAATGAATACTACTACTAGTAATACAAATGATAATGATAATAATAATGACGATGATAGCAATAAGAATGATAATAATAATAATACTACTAATAATAATAACAATAATAACAGTAATGATAGTAAAATGATAATACTAATACTAACACTACTACTACTACTAATAATAATAATAACAACAACAACAACAAGAAAATGAGGAACGAGAACAACTACAACAAAAACAACAACAAATGTAAACGAAGAAACTCGGATAAAACAAGACGAAAAGATCAAACGAAGAAACCCAGAAGTCAAAAAAAAAAAAAAAAAAAAAAACGAAAAGCCCCCCCCAAAAAAACAACAACAACAACAACTACAAAGACACACAAATAGAAATAAGAATAGACTTTAAAAAAAGAAAAAAATCAATGAACAACAACAACAAAAAAACACAAAAAGAAAACAGAATAGACAGATAAAAAGAAAAAAAAGAAAGAAAAAAAGATAAAAAAAGGAAAAGAAAACGGGAACAATTCATCTTCGTCTTCTCTGACCAGTCTTAACGCCGGCAGGAGAACGATCACTTCTCGACGCTCAAAAAAAAAAAAAAAAAAAAAAAAAAAAAATGTCCGCGGCGAAAGAAAGTCAAAACTAAAGGGAAATTCGAGACATAAATAAGACTCGTGTAGGTGTTCGTGTTCGCGCGTGCGTGTGTGTGTGTGTGCGTGTGTGTGTTTGTGTGTGTGTGTTTTATTGCACATGTCTATGTGTGACTGCGTTTTATTTGTCTTTGGTTTAATTAGTTGTGCGTGCGTGTCCCTGTTTTTTTTGTTTTTTTTTCTTAATGTGTGGTCATGTTTGTTTCTTTATTTGTATTTTTTTTTTTACAATAATAGAGTTATGATAATAATAACAATAACAATAATAATAATGGTGATAATGTTAATAATAATAACAATAACAATAATAATAGCGATAATGATAATAATAACAATAATAATAATAATAATAATAATAATAATAATAATAATAATAATAATAATATTAATAACAACAACAACAATAATAATAATAATAATAATAATAATAATAATAATAATAATAATAATAATAATAATAATAATAATAATGATAATAATAATAATAATAACAATAATAATAATAATGATAACAATAATAATAATAATAATAAAAACCATAATAATAATAATAGTAATAATGATAACAGCAACAACAACAACAATACAATAAATATATCCATAAATAATTTTTTTTTTTTTTATCTCACCTCTGAAGGTCATAGACATTCTGAAATAAGAGGATCAATTAGACATTTCTTATTCATTGCAATATTATCATTGCAAAGCTGATTAACTGCCCGTGTTGCACTTATCATTTCTTTTGTAGGAGCATGAATAGAGAAGTGCAAGGAAATTGAAGATGAAAAAAGCAAGGAAAAAAAAGAAAGAAAAGGAGAAAAAAATAATGATAATAATAATAATAATAATAATAATAATAATAATTATGATAATGATAATGAAAATAATAACAATAACAATAACAATAATACTAATGATAATAATAATAATGATAATGATTATATTAATACTAATGATAATAATGATAATAATAACAATAACAGCAACAATAATAATAATAATAATAACAATAATGATATTAATTGTTATAATAACAATGATAGAAAAAAAATGACGATGATGATGATGAAGAGGATGATAATAATATTAATGGTAATAAAAATATCGATAGTAATAACAATAATAATAATAACATAACAGTAATAGTAGTAATAACAATAATGACAATAGTAACAACAAAAGTAATGATAATAATTAAAGGATTATAATAATAGTAATGATAATAATGATAATGGGGATAATAATAATAATAATAATAATAATAATAATAATAATAATAATAATGATAATAACAATTATGATAACAATAATATTTCAATGATAATGATAATAATAATAATAATAATAACAATAATGTTAGTAATGATAATAATAGTAATAATAATGATAATAATAATAATGATGATAATAGTAATAATAATAATAATAATAATAATAATAATAATGTTAATGATAATAATAATAATAATAATAATAATGATAATAATAATAATAATAATAATAATAATAATGATAATAATAAAAATGACAATAATGATAATGATAATGATAATAATAATAATAATAATAATAATAATAATAATAATGTTAATGATAATAATAATAATAATAATAATAATAATAATAATAATAATAATAATAATATTGTTAATGATAATAATAATAATAATAATAATAAAAATGATAATAAAAATAATGATAATAATAATAATAACAACAATAGTGATATTATAAAATTTATACTAATAACGATGATGAATAAACAATACTAAGAAACGACGAACATTAAAAAGAGCAAAACATGATTAAGGATAATAATAATGATAAAAATAGCCGGAGCAATAACGATAACAATAACAACAATGCCGTTAACAGCAGCGATAAAGATAACATTAATGGCAACGGAAATAACAGCGGAAGGGCATAAAATCTGAACAAAAATGATAATTCATTAACATGCACGTGAGTCGGTCAGGATTCCTAAGTCAAAACGTCAGCTGTTATTATGCATTGTTCGGAGGGTCTGACTAAATACCCTATTTGTGATTATGTTTAATAACTCTAAAACTTCTCTAATGTCTGTTATTACACCAATCGCTTGTCGGAATGCTTCATTGGGTCTGTACTATGAGCACGCAAGACGCAGATCTTAAGAAACGGGGAAGTAATGAAGAAAGACTATCTCCTTGGAGGTACATTACGAAATAAGTTTTTTCTCGGGGAAAGTCAGTTTTTTTTTGTTCTTTCTTTCTTATTTTCTCTCTCTCTCTCTCTCTTTTCTTTCTTTCTTATTTTCTCTCTCGCTCTTTCTTTTCTTTTTTTTCTTTTTTTTTTTTTTTAGTCAAGTGTATTTATGTGTATATTTTTTCTATCTCGTTTTTTTATTTTCTCATTATCTCTTTTCTTCTCTCCTTTTTATTTTTCATCTTTTTGTTAACAGAACAGAATATTTTTTTTCTATACACAAGTCTCTTTACCTGTATTTACCTTTGCCTTTATTTCTGATACAACATTAGAATTATCATTATTTATCATCATCAGGACTGTTCATTTCTACTATCATTTAATCTATCATGTAAATCATTTGAATATAACACCATATCTTAATAATAACGAAATAATATATTATCTCGTTTTTTTTTATATATATATATCTTATCTTCAAAGGAGCCAAACTGTATTTAATCAAGAACTAAATCTAAAAGCAACTAAACACCCATATCTTTTAAAATCTAAATACAAATATTCATATAAAGGCGAAATGAAATTAATCAAGCAAACATATATAAAAAACGAAAAAAAATAAAACGAAAAAAAAATAAACAAAAATATATGCAATACACACGAAAGAACGGTTTGGTGATGAAGCATGACACGCCCTTAACTATGAGAAAAGACAAGGGTGTTGATGCAATCTCTCTTATTGCAGCTGCAA
>NC_061820.1:11570011-11572511 GCF_019202785.1 Penaeus chinensis
GGAGGGAGAAGAGGAAGAGGGGAGAAAGAGGAAAATTGGGAGTGGGCGGAGGCAGAGGAGTAAAAGGAGGAGGAAGAGACAAAGAATAGTTGAAGGGAGATTATAAAGAAGAAAGAGGAGGAGGAGGAAAAAAAAAGACGAAAAATAGGAGAGGGAGTAGGAAGGGAGTAAGAAGAAGAGGATGAAGACGAGATGGAATCAAAGAAACATGAGAGGTGGAAACCATAAGGTACAAATATCGGTTGAGGAGGAAGAAAACAGAGACGAATAAGTAAAAAAGGTAAGAAAAAGAAAAGGTATAGGAGGCGAAGTGGGAGAAGGAGCCATAAAGAGAATGTGGAAGAAAGGGACACTAAAGACAAAGGAAAAAGGAGAGGAGGAGGAGGAGGATGAGGAGGGAGAGCGAGTGACCACTGGATAAGGAGATAGCAAAGAGGATCCTAAAGTCTAAGAGGAAGATGGATACCTGGGGTAAACAACTGAAACTGTGTGTGTATGTGTGTGTGCGTGTGTTTGTGCGTAGAAAAAAGAAAAGAAAAAAGCGAAAAGTGTGTTTAATGAAATGCTACAGGTATCATTACACACATCCCCCCCCCCCCCCTGCTCTCACTTTCCTCCCTTTCTCCTCATTTTCTCTGAGACAATTTACTGATTCCTCCCTCCCTTCCCCCTCCCTTCCCCCTCCCTTCCCCCTCCCAATCCACAAATCTACACATCCATCCATTTACTCACATCAAACTTCCAGGGAAAAAAAAAAAAAAAAAAAAAAAAAACACGTAAATAACACAGTACTACATTGCAATCACCATTCAGCTATGGGTTCATTACTAACGGCTGAAATCACATAGATCAGGTAGTTTGGGTTTTGCCTGTGGTTGGACCAATTAGGAAAGTATATCCTTAGATGATGGATATTTCCTGTCTGCATTCCCCCGAAAGAAGAAGAGGAGGAGAGGGAGGAGGAGGAGGAGGACGGGGAATAGGAGGAGGAGAAGGAAGGGGAGTAGGAGGAACAGGAGGAGGAGTAGGAGGAAGATGAGGAGGAGGAGTAGGAGGAGGAAGAGGAGGAGTAGGAGGAGGAGGAGGAGGAGGAGGAGGAGGGGGAGGAGGAAAATAAGCATAAGATGGAGTTAGAAAAAGAGTGATGAATAAGAGGAAGAAAAAAGATTTTTATTATTCTTTCTTTTTGTCTCAATCACCATTCACATTCAGTTCTGACTTACGCCTGGGAAATGTCTCGTAAAGATATTCCCAGGAGCTTCAGAAGCCAAGAGAACAGCCTCTGAAGGGTACCATTGGGGGGGTCCCTCAATACCCCTCCCCCCTCCCCCCCAACACTCACTTGAATTCTACTCTCTATCCTTTGCCTTATCCCTAATCCCAGGTCTGACCTTACCCTGGTCCTTATATCTGTCCTCTTCCTCTCTTTCCATCTATATTCCCTATGCCCAGTTCCCAGTCCCCTTCCTCATCACTCTTTCCTATCCCAATGTCCATCCCAGGGGCCATCCCCGACCCTTCCAGTATCCTCCTACTCAACCACCAGCTTCTCCCCCTTCCCCATCCCCCAATTAGCATCGGCCTCCCCACACTCACTCCCACTCCGACTCACTGCTTTTTCCCCATCCCCTATCCCCTTCGCTGCCAGTGAGAAAAATACATAATCCTTAGTCCCTTTCACTATCCTCAAGCCTATCCCCATACCCACCCCTACCCCCATATCTCTCCCCATCCCTCTTTCCCCTTCCCCCTTCCCCTTCCCTTACCCTGTTCCAACCACCACCTGCCCCCTTATCCCTTTGCCCCTCTCCCCTCACCTCTCCCCATCCTCACCCTTATCCCTATCCCTATGCCCCTCTCTCCCTCCCACTCCAACCCCCTTCCCCCTCTCACCTCCCTCTCCAACCTCCCCCTCTCACCTCCCCCCTCCCCCTCCCCCTCCCCTTCCCCCCTCTCACCTCCACCTCCCCCCTCCCCCCTCTAACCCCCCTCCCACCTCCCCCCCTCTCACCTCCCACTCCCCCTTCCCCCCTCTCACCTCCCCCTTCCCCCTCCCCCTCTCACCTCCCCCCTCCCACCTCCCCCTTCCCCCCTTTCACCTCCCCCTCTCACCTCCACCTCCCGTCCACCCCCTCCCCTCCCCCCTCCCCCTCCCCTCCCCCCCTCTCACCCCCCTCCCCCCTCCCCCTCTCACCCCTCCTCCCACATCCCCCCTCTCACCTCCCGCTCCCCCTTCCCCCCTCCCACATCCCCCCTCTTACCTCCTGCTCCCCCTTCCCCCCTCTCACCTCCCCCCTTCTCACCTCCCCCTCCAACCTCTCCCCTCCCCCCTCCCTCTGTTCAAACAAAGCGGTCCCCTCTGGCCGGCGCTATAGCAATCTCCTTCTTAGATCACTCATTAAACCCCAACTTAATGTACATGATAATCGCTAGCGGCGCTTTCGTTTATGTCATTTGCGTGCAGACCGTGTGTCGTAAAGCAACGGGGGGAGGGGGAGGA
>NC_061820.1:11590011-11592511 GCF_019202785.1 Penaeus chinensis
GGAAGGGGAGAGCCACCGTCCATTTTTTTTCGGGCCCAAAAAAAAAATTTTTAAAAGCAAGGCCCCCGAGCGAAAACCTCCCCCCTGGGAAAACCCAGGACGAGAAAAGAAAGAGAAAAGGGGGGCCTCAACCTCATTTTTTGGGCTCCCAAAGAGAGGGGGGCGGGGGAGAGACAGCCTGCGTGATGGAGGAAGATGGAGGTTGGGGGGTGGAGATGGTGTGATGGAGGTTGAGGGTGGGATGGGGAAGGGGGGTGGTTGGGGAGGGGGTGGGGGTGGAAGGATGGTGGGGGAGGGTGGGAGGTGGAGGGGGTGGAGGGATGGTGGGTGAGGGAGGGGGTGGGGGTGGAGGAGGGGAGGGGGGAGGGGGTGGTGAGTGGAAACATGGTGGTTGAGGGAAGAGGGTGGAAGGATGGTGGTTGGAGGAGGGGGTAGATGGAGATGGATTGGTGGTGGTTGGAGAGAGGGAGGGGATGAAGTGACGGTGGTAGGGGAGGGGAAGAGGGTGGATGGATGAGGCTTGTAGGAAGGGTGTGGGTGGAGATAGAGTGATGGAGGTGGAAGGATGGTGGTTGGGGGAGGAGGAGGTAGAAGATGGTGGTTGGGGGAGGAGAGGTGGAGATAGTGTGATGGAGGAGGATGGAGGTTGGGCGAAGATGGAGTGATGGAGGTTGGAGAAGGGAGGGGTGATGGAAGGATGGTGGGTGAGAGAGGGGGGGGAGGTGGAGGTAGGCGGAGTTGGAGTGAGGGAATGAAGATGGAAGGATGGAGGTTGGGGAATGGGTGGGGATTGAATGATGGAGGTTGCGGAGTGAAGATGGAATGGTGGGGGTGAGGAAAATGATGGAAATGAAGAAAATGGAGTGGTGGAGATGTGGGTGAGAGTAAAGATCGAATGATGGAGGTTGGGGGAGCGAAGATAGAATGAAGGAGATAGGGCGAAGATGGAATAATGGAGATGAGGCGAAGATAGAATGATGGAAGGAGATGGAAACATATTGATGAAGACAGATACGAAAGGAAGGGACAAAGGGAAAGGTGTGGGAATGTGAAACGCGCTAATGATCAGGATGAAAAGACGGACGATGAATAGAAATTGAAAAAAAAAGGGAGATAAAAAAGTAAGGAAACGACAAGAGTGTTAAGGAAATAAGAAAAAAATGAGATGAAAGGGAGAGAAAAAAAACGAAAAAAGAAAGAAAATAAGGAGATAGAGAGACAAGAAAATAGACAAAAAAAAAAAAAAAAAAGGAGAGGAACCGAGTAATGGATAATTGCGTCTTCCTTTACTGGAGAAACAGTACAAATGGAAATGAAAACTGATTGCGTAAAGGAGTTGAGTATTATTGATTACGCAATTATCAGAACATGGAGTGTAGTTAATCATGTATATAGTTGCATATTTCGAACTACTTTTCTTATCTATTGTGAACCCTTTCTACCATTTTCAAAGTCGTTTACATTGATATCATTATCATCATCATCATTATCGTCATCATCATTATTATCATAATTTTCAAAGTTATCCTTATCATCAATAAGCAGATTCCTTACCATCATTATCATTATAAACAGTATCACCATCATTAAACCCATAATTCTATTTCAACACCTCAGAGCTGCAATACCTTTACATACCCAAAATAATTTACCAGATCTTCCCCCCGCCCTTAATCTGACAAACGAAATTGAATATAAAGGACTAGACACAAATATCTAATTAAACTTAACACTAATTCCAAACACCGGAAGACCCCCTTCCCCCCCTCCCCCTCCTCCCTCCTCCACGAGCCATGTCCCCTAAAATACCGAACTGCCATACCAGCATCGCAAATGACCAATTAACACCGCAGGTAATCACCTCAACAGTAATCATACTCGATTATTAACCCCAACAAAGGCAAAGAACAGCGATTCGTAACATTATATAATGCCTCTGCGATGTACCGGGATGGATATTAGAGTAATTCAACCCAGCATGGATAAATGCCGCGAAGGTGAGAGGCCACAGACGAGGGCGGCGATAGGTAACTGAGGTTTGGGATAAGGGCCTGTGGGGTTGCTATCGTCTGAACAGGAGGTTGGTTTGATTCGAAACGTCATGGTTGGCTTTGCTTATTTGTTTATTTATTTATTAGCGTTTTAGTTTAATCTTTCGTTGTTGATGGCTAAGATCTATGTAGTCACCACAGCTTATGAATTGACTAAGGTCGTCTTCCTCTTGCTCCTCTTAACCTCTCCTTTCTTCCCTCTTCCTTCACTCCTTCCCCCTCTTTTCCCCTCATTTCTAGCAGTCTGATGTATCTCTCTGATGTCACCTTCCCCACAGTTGCCTCACCCGTGTGTTCTCTCTCGTGACACCTTCGGAAGTTAGTTCGAAAATTTCTTCTAGGGTTCATGTCATTCGTCTAAGAAGGGACTGGGAGGAGTTGGGGGGCAGGTAGGGGGGGAAGGGAAGAGGGAGGAGGACGATGGTGGGAGAAAAGGGAGAGGAAGGAAA
>NC_061820.1:11605011-11607511 GCF_019202785.1 Penaeus chinensis
AAAAAACCCCAATCTCTGGGACTCTAAAACTAAAATAAATGAATCCGAAAGGGTGCTCGCATGTGGCCAATTCTTTTAGACGCACGTATTTTACAGCATAAATTGCTTCCCGTCCATATTATGCATGCAACGGAATTTTTATTGTGACTGTAATTGCCTTACATCTACATATGAAAACAAAAGATTTAGAGAGAGGGGAAAAAAATGGCACATGATATTTTATCCTCGATAGATTGTCTACAAGTAGCTTTGGCGATGTATGGCTCTCTCGCTCCCTAGGACAGGTGACGTAAGGGAAAGATGCATTTCCTTATTATTATCATTATTATTATTATCATTATTGTTGTTATTATCATTATTATTATTATTATTATCATTATTGTTATTATTATTATTATTATTGTTATTATTATTAGTATTATTATTAGTATTATTGTCATTATTACTATTATTATTATATTATTATTATTATTATTATTATTATTATTATTATTATTATTATCATTATTATTATTATTACCATTATTATTACTATTATTATCATTATTATTATCATTATTATTATTGTCATCCTCATTATCATTATTATTATTATTATTATTATTATTATTATTATTATTATTATTATCATTATTATTATTATTATTATTATTATTATTATCATTATTATTATTATTATTATTATTATTATTATATTATTCTAATTATTGTTATTATCATTGTTATTATTCTTATCATTATCATTATTATTATTGTCTTGATTTATTATTATTATTATAACTATTATTATTGTTAATATTATTATTATTATTATTATCAATATTACCATTATTATCATTGTGTGTGTGGGGTGGGGGTGGGGGTCAAAACCGTTCCTTGCAATGGCGAAGAAAAGCATGAATGCATTGAAAGAAACAAGGCGAGCAAAAGTTGAAATTGGACGAAACAAAGAAGATCGAAAGGTGGAAATGGAAAGAAATAAAGCGATCAGGAGGTGAAATTTGCAAATAGTGCGATCTGGATGGTGAAATCAAAGGAAATAATCCGATTAGACTTTGAAATTGGAAAGAAATAAAATGACCGAAAGTTGAGATTGGAAGAAAAAATAAGCAATTGAGAGTAAAAGTAACAAAACGTTCGAAAAAGGACATTTGGAAATAAAACAAAAACGACCAGAAGCTCGAATTTGAAAAAAAAAAAAAAAAAAGTCCATAGTGACCTAAAATCGAAATCGAAAACTGAAAGTCGGACCGCGATAAGATCAGGGAGCTAAAACTGAAAGAAATAATTCGATCGAGAATTGGAATTCGGTGAAACCAGCTTCCCTCGCCCTTCTGTTGGATTTACGTTGACGTTGCAAGAGCGACGAAGCGTACGCAACATTCCACAGAGTTATAAATCCTGCAAAACGTGCAGATTCGCGGGGATGCATAATAGATGTCGCTTTTGTCAACTTAAACCAACCTTTCTTCATTATACTGTGTGGAGCTTTGTGGTTGTTGTTGTTTTTCTGTGTGTGTGTTTGTCCTGTGATTCGTTCTGTTTGTTTTTGTGTTAGTTTTTGTTGTTGTTTATAGTATGTGTTTTCATTAGTTTGTTTGTGTGTTTGTGTGTGTGTGTATGTATGTGTGTGCGTGTGTGTGCGTGTGTGTGTGCGTGTGGTGTGTGTGTGTGTGTGTGTGTGTGTGTGCGTGTGTCTCTTTGTGGTTATTCATATGTAACGTGTGTTTGTTTACATGTCTTTCATGTGTGTTTGTGAAGAGGGAGGGAGTAGGTCAAAGCATGTGCATTTATTTAAGTGTATTTGATTTATTTCTCTAAACTGATCCCTTGCACAGTTGTCTGCCAAATGCAATTATATCAAAGAAAAATATTCTGAGACGGAGATTAGTGGGTCGTCGAGTTTTCCGTCATTATGTGACTGTATATTTGCTTGCCTCTTTTTATTGTTTTTGTTCGCTTTCGCTCGACTTTCAGCTCCCCTTTTATCTCGCAGATGCTTTCCTCTCTCTCTCTCTCTCTCTCTCTCTCTCTCTCTCTCTCTCTCTCTCTCTCTCTCTCTCTCTCTCTCTCTCTCTCTCTCTCTCTCTCTCTCTCTCTCTCTCTCTCTCTCTCTCTCTCTCTCTCTCTCTCTCTCTCTCATTCTCTCTCTCTCATTCTCTCTCTCTCATTCTGTCTGTCTGTCTGTCTGTCTGTCTGTCTGTCTGTCTGTCTATCTGTCTCTCTCTTTTACTACTAAGAACCATCATAGACTTATAGGGAAGGGAAGGTATATTACAAAATACCCACCATTCAGCATGATCTTCAGTATATTTTCCGAACCTTCCCTTCTAATTTTGACGTGACTGTAAGCTCAGTAAGAGGCATCAGTCAAGTGATAACGAGTCCCTGTACAGGTGCTTTCCAAACCCAAGCCAGCAAGCAAGCAATCAAGAAGTCCAGGCGCCAAATACGGACTTCCTCTCCTCACCGGTAGCGTGGTCGAGGCAGGTACATGGTC
>NC_061820.1:11612511-11615011 GCF_019202785.1 Penaeus chinensis
ATGATACTCGTAATCTTAAAACATACAAACATTTTTTTTTTTTTTACAACAGGTTGCTATCACGAATACAGTGCATTACTTATGTCTGTATTTCTGACTTTTAAAGAAGATATCAAACGATTTCACTTTTTCACTCGTCTGATGAACAACGCTTTTGAAATGTTGCACTCTTAAAAAATAAAACTCAGGTGAGAATGTCTAAGAGCAATATTGCAGACAAGGTATGAATCTACACGTAGAATTTTTAAACTTTTACCTTAAAAGCTTTCCCGGTAGTACGTCACGTTTGTATCATATAAGTAGACGCATATGTAGCCAGAATAAAGATAGATTAGAAAAGAAAATAGATAAAGAAGATGATAGATGTACCAGATTCTCGAGAACTACAATATGTCAATCATTTTTTATAGCGGGTTCGTCTCACGCAAAATTAATATACTACACATATTCATTCAGAATAAGCTTCGGTCTAATATTAAGAAAAAACATATATGTGTGCATATCCATATTTTGCAAATGATTTATTGCAATAGATAATTCACGGCAGTCTTGCAAAGCGGATTTAAACAAAAGATATTCATTTGATAGACAGTCTGTTCGTGAAAGACATATTTCATGTTGACAAACCGCTTGTGAGAAATATTATTCTTTTGTCCATTAATTCATTCTTTATTTTCATTTCCATTTTTTGGGGGGGGAGGTGGGTGGGGGGGGGGCATTCCAAGCAGGTTTTGGATAGATCCTCCATATAAGAATTTTAGTAACAGGTGTTTCAGAAATATATGTCCATGTCTGACCTAGAAAGATGCATTACACCCGGAAAGGAATGTGAAGATATGCAGTGGGGTTTATATGAAAGAGCGTCATTTTTCGTGTATTCTAATTTTTTATCTTTTCTCCTCTGCTCGCGGTCCTTTCCACACACCCATTTCTCTCTCTCTCTCTCTCTCTCTCTCTCTCTCTCTCTCTCTCTCTCTCTCTCTCTCTCTCTCTCTCTCTCTCTCTCTCTCTCTCTCTCTCTCTCTCTCTCTCTCTCTCTCTCTCTCTCTCTCTCTGTTTCTCTTTCTCTTCCTCTCTCTCTCTTCTCTCTCCCTTCCTCCCTCCCTCTATTCCTCTCTTCCTTTCTCTCTTTCCATCATTCAACAGACGGCACTCACACCCGTAATATATTACGCCTCCTTCTTCACATCTCTCCCTCCTTCCTTACTTCCTTCCTTCCCTCTCTCCCTCCCACTCTTCCTTCCTTCCCTCCCTCCCTCCCATTATCCTTCCCTCCCTCCCTCCCTCCCTCCCTCCTCCCTCCCTCCCTCCCTCCCTCCCTCCCTCCCTCCCTCCCTCCCTCCCTTCCTCCCTCCCTCCCTCCCTCCCTCCCGCCCTCTCTTCATCAAACTACACTCACACCCGAAATATATTGTGCATGCCACTGATGGAAAAACTCTTTGTGTCAGCGTTTTAAGGGAATATTTCGTCTCATTCTCTCGTCATGTGACAACCTTTCATACTCGCATGATTTGCCTAAATCCCTAATAAGAATTATCTAATTTTCAGTATGTCTTCTTTCTTCTACTTCTTCTTTTTTCTTATCTTTTTCTTATTATCATTACCACCATCATCATTATCATAATCATCCTCCCTCCCCCCCATCACTATCATTATCAGCACCGTCCACCATCACACCTAAACCGATCATGAATTTCCAAGGAGAAGAATTACAACAAACTACCCAAGAGGATCGAAAGAACCATTTGCAACATCATTGCACAGGAAGAGCTGCAACAGAAGTGATAACAAGTGAAGTAGTTTCAGTATTTTCGGTCATTTGAACTAAATTCTGGAGCTGTCTCTTAAATCTGTTCCATACTAAGTGCAAAGGAGTAGAGAATTACTAGCATTGTTATTCTTATTGTTGTTGTTGTTGTAGTTGGTGTTGTTGTTGTTGTTGTTGTTGTTGTTGTTGTTATTGTTGTTGTTGTTGTTGTTGTTACTGCCGCTGTTATCATGATTATTGTTATCATTATTGTTATCATTTTTATTATTGTTATTATTATTATTATCATTATCATTGTTATTATTGTTGTTGTTATTATTATTATCATTGTTATTATCATTATTATCATTATTATTATTACTATTATTCTTTTGTTGTTATTGATATTTTGTTATCATTATTATTATCATTATTATTATTATTATCATTATTATATGATCATTATTATTATATGATGATTATTATTATTACTATTAACATTATTACAATAATAATAATAATAATAATAATGATAATAAAATAATAACAGTAATAATAATAATAATAATGATAATAGTAATAACAATAATAATAATGATAATAATAGTAATGATAACAATAATAATAATAATAATAATAATAATATTAATAATAATGATAATGAAATAATAACAATAATGATAACAATGATAATAATAATAATAATAATAATAATAATAATAATAATAATAATAATAATAATAACAATAATAT
>NC_061820.1:11622511-11627511 GCF_019202785.1 Penaeus chinensis
ATGGTAACATAAAAGCCCGGGAGACGTGTAATGGAATCGATCGAGGTTCATTTATACGAAGGGTTCGAAGCCGAGGTAGAAGGCTACGGGGCTCAAAGGGTTCGCCAACGGATTTATGGCTGAGAGGTAAGTAGGAAGCTCCAAGCCTTGTAGACAAAGACGGGGTAAGGGGAGGAGAGAGGATCTGTTTCAACTGTAGAGGTTGAAGTGTGTGTCCTCGTATAATTAGGTAGGCAGATAGATGGATAGATAGATCGATGGACAGATAGGTTGATAGGTAGACAGATAGATAAACAAATAGATATGTATACAGACAGACAAATTGATAAATGGACAGATCCATGAATATATGTAGATAGAAGATAAAGTTCCAGGCTAGTTAGGTAACGAGCAGGACGACCAAAGGTAAAACTTTGACTAAAAGGTAGAATAAAACAATAAAACCAAGCATATCGAATCCCTTCTCCTCTAGACCATAAGAGATAGAGAGAAACAGGCAGACAGACAGATAGACCGGCAGACAGACAGACAGGCAGACAGAAAGAGAGAGAGAGAGACAGAGAAGCAGAGACAGAATGATAAAAAAATAGATAGATAGAGAGACAGACAAACAGGCAGACAGACAGAGAGAGAGAGAGAGAGAGAGAGAGAGAGAGAGAGAGAGAGAGAGAGAGAGAGAGAGAGAGAGAGAGAGAAAAGAGAGAGAGAGAGAGAGAGAGCGAGAGAGAGAGAGAGGGAGAGAAAGAGAGAGAAGCAGAGACAGAAAGGTAAAAAGATAGATAGATAGAGAGACAGACAGACAGACAGAAAGAGAAAGAGAAAACTTCACCACTGATATCTGCAAATGGCGTCTCCTGCAAGAATATTCGCCCAAGAGTCCAGGCCAGTCTTTTAGGGTTCCACTCCTCCTCGTCCTAAAGGCATAGCCATCATTTACAAGAACCTTTGCCAAGCTCTTCAAACCTATTTTCTGGCCCGTTTCCGTGAGAATACTTTTATGATATCTGCTGGATATGCGACGGTTCCTCCTCGACATCAAAGGCCATCAAGTGTCACCCTCTGAAATGAAAATTCTTGTCATCTGTGTCGACCTTATAAAGGTGTGCTATGAGGACTCGGGGGGAGGGGGTGTAAAGAGAGGGAATGGGATGGGAGAGGGACGGAGGAGAAATAAAAATGTGTGTGTGAGTGAGAGAGAGTGGGAAGGGGGCAGGTGGCAGAAAGACAGACAGAAACAGAGACAGAGACAGACAAACGGAAAGAGAGAGAGATAATAAACAGACGGAGAGAGAGAAAGAGAAAGAGAAAGAGAAAGAGAAAGAGAGAGAGAGAAAGAGAGAGAGAGAGAGAGAGAGAGAGAGAGAGAGAGAGAGAGAGAGAGAGAGAGAGAGAGAGAGAGAGAGAGAGAGAGAGAGGAAAAAGAGGAGGAACAGGAGGTTAAACAAAAACAAATATATTTTAAAAGAAGATTCGATAGAGGAAAGGGGAAAAAAGGCAAGAACAGACATCATAAACAAAGAGAAACAACACCCTAATCAACCTGAAGCGAGTCTAGCAACAGAAGAAAAAGAAACAGAGAGAGAGGGAAACACAGTCTGAAAAAGATCCACAGACTTACATAGACATAACCAGAGCGCAAACGGTCACAAGAACACAGCAATAATCCACGCCAAACATACAGAATCGCATAAAGAACCAGCGAGGGCGAGGGGAGGAAGAAGAAGTTTGGAGGGGACGAAGCCATCACATGCAAAGTGATAAAAGAATACAGTAATAAAAAAGGGAAATAAAAAAGAAGGTCTTTCCATATAAAGTAGGAACGAGCTTGGGGTAGATGGCAGCAATGGTCATAATCCAAACTGCTGTCATGAGGACCTTTCCCTCGGCCTCACGAACACGGGCGATTGTCAACACTAAAAATTCTTGGCTGAAAATTGCAATTTCTTTTCCGTCTTGTCGTTGGAGTTCTTGGCAAAAGGGATGTGGTGCTATTTGGTAGTAATAATATGAATTGTATGAGCACTGGTATCGACTGAGGTGCATATGGGGGTGATTATTGTATTTGTCAGGACTGGAATAGACGAAGGGTGAGGGCAGGAGGGGAGGAGTTACTGCAGCCGTAAATGTTAATGATAATTGGTATTTTGTATATGGTAAAACACTAGCTATGGTAATTGTAGGTAGGGGGAAGCATTTATACGCATATAGATAGACATAAGCTCACTCTGGAATAGATAAACGCATGGAGAAAGACTCTTACGTTTATAATTGTATAGGAACACATACCCATGCAGATTCACAGGATCTTTACTAAGACAACGAAGAGAAAGAAATAGGGGAAGGGAGAGAGAGAGACAGGCAGAGGTAGAGACAGAGAGTGAGAGGGAAAGAGAGAGATAGATAGATGTAGAAAGAGAGAGAGAGAGAGAGAGAGAGAGAGAGAGAGAGGAGAGAGAGAGAGAGAGGAGAGAGAGAGAGAGAGAGAGAGAGAGAGAGAGAGAGAGAGAGAGAGAGAGAGAGAGAGAGAGAGAGAGAGAGAGAGAGAGAGAAAACGGCAGAGCGAAACAAACGAAACTTATCCCCTAAAAAAATCCCAAAAAATTAAGAAAAACTCCCCCTCCCCCCAAGACTGGAAATCACAAGCAATGGACGAAGCCGAAGCGGAGAACATGACGAAAAGGCACACCCAAAAAGGGACCAGAAGATGGCACAGAGTCATCTCGAGGAGGAGCGGGGTTGGCACCGCGTCGGGGAGGGCCATGTCAGATTACGGCCAATGAAAGCCCTATTTATGATGCCAATGGCTCGGTTATGGGACATCACACTGTCGTCCTTTCTGTTACACCATGATTAAAGCGGAGATACCGACCGTCGCCTGAAATTCAGTGTTAAAAAATGTCCCAAGTGAAGCTCGCATTTGGGTGTATTTTTCGTCTCAAACTTTAAGAGGGACTTAAGCTTTTATTTACTTATTTACTTATACACTTATTTTTTTCGTGGTGGGTAGAGGGGTAGCGGTGGCGTCGCTGCAGACATTGTGGGTATGGAGATGTGTGTGTGTTTGTGTGTGTGTGTGGTGGGGGGGTGGGGGGGGTTGTTTATGTGTATGTGTATGTTAGTGTGTGTGTGAGGGGGGGGGGGGTTACGTGTGTGTGTATGTGTGTGTGTGTGTGTGTGTGTGTGTGTGTGTGTGTGTGTGTGTGTGTGTGTGTGTGTGTGTGTGTGTGCGTGAGTGTATATGTGTGAGTGAGTGTGCGCGCGCGCGTATGATTAAGCGTCCAAGAGCATTCGAGAGTAAGACTGAACATGTGTGGGCCGAGTGACTCTGTTTTATAATTCTTCCAATTATCCTCGGTGTAAACATGTCGAGTGAGTTCATCGTTAAGCCCAGATCATATCGCCAGAGATCGTCGAGAACAGTTGAGAGAGAACGAGGGCCTCCTGAAGAACAGCGTCGACGGGGCGAGGGGGCCATCACCGCCGACAGGACCCCGTTAACGTGGCGTCCTTTTTTTAACGAAGGCGAAGAAGGGGAGCAACACGCGATGGGAAACTAATCTTCCGTTATCTTTTGGCGGCTGAAGGAACGTCAGCTTGGAAGTCTGAGTCTCCGTCAGCCGAGAGACCTTGTATGTTCAGGGAGTGTGAGCTGAAGGCCGCGTCAGCAGCGGGCCGCTCCGGTGGTCCTCAGCTGACAGGGCCTTGACAGGTGGCGCGGTTGTCATGTCCTAAGTGGCACTGTTTACACGAGCTGCTCTGAGTGACAGCTAACCGGCAGGAGGCCAGGCGGTGAGGGCAGGGGGAAGGAAGGGCGGGGTTGGGGGTGGAGGGAGAGGGAGAGGGGGAGAGATGAGGAAGGGAGGATGAGAAAGGGGAGGGAAAGAGAGGGGAGGGAGAAACGAAGAGGGGGAGAGATGGGGAAGGGAGGATGGGAATGGGGAGTGAGAGAGACGGGAGAGGGAGAGGGAGAAGGGGAAGTGGTGGGGTAAAGGGAGAGGGGGTGAGAGGGAGAGAAAGGGAGGGGAGGAAGGGAATGGGGAGTAAGAGATAGGGGAGGAGGGAGAGGGAGAGAGGAAGTGGTGGGGCTGGGGTTAAGGGAGAGCGGAAAAGAGGGAGAGAAGGGGAAGAAAGGATGGAAAAAAGGGAGGGAGAGAGAGGGCGGAGGGAGAGGGAAAAAAGGAAGTGTGGGGGGGAAGAGACGGAGAAAAGGGGGGAGGGGAGAATGGGGAAAGGAGTGGAAGAGAGAAGAAAAGAAATTAGCGGTTACGGGAGAAAGGGAGAGGGAAAGAAAATGAGAAATGAGAAGGGAATGGAGAAAAGGGGACTGAGAGAGGTAAAAGGAAGAAAAAAAAAAACATAGGGGAAGAGATAGAAAGATCGAGAAATGGGAAAGGGCAATAAAGGAAGAGAGGGAGCGAGAAGGAGAAAGGGAATTGGGAACATAATCTGAGGAGAGACGAAGAGGAAGAAATGAAAAAGTCAAAAGGAAAAGAGGGCATAAGAGAAATGATAAAGAGAAGGGGGGGGGGCGGAGAAAAGAGAGAGATAAAGAGAAAGAAAAGAAAAGAAATCAGTAGTGATGATAATGATGTTGATGATGATGATGGTGAAGATTATTATGATGATCATAATGATAATAATAATAATAATAATAATAATAATAATAATAATAATAATAATAATAATAATATAATAATGATAATAATAATAATGATAATAACCAAAACAAAAATAACACTTATAACAATAATGGTAATAATAATGGTATTAATAATAATAATGATGATGATAATGATAATATTAATAAGGACAATGATAATGATAATAATAATAATGATAATTATAATGATGATAATAAAGAAATAATAATCATTGTAATAATAATGATAATAATAAAGAAATAATAACCATTGCAATAATGATAATGATAATTAACAACAGCTATAATAATAATGATGATAATAATAGTAATAATAATAATAATAATAATAATAATAATT
>NC_061820.1:11630011-11632511 GCF_019202785.1 Penaeus chinensis
CGACGGTGGTCCTCCTACTCAGCGTTGTCACGTGATCCTACCCTCGCCCTTGACTTCACAGGAGCCGGCTCAAGACCCCCCACGGATTCCCGAATTCTTGGGAGGTAGGTCAGAGGAAGTCAGGGAAGGTCACAGAGGGTCGGGGGAGATCAGGGGAGGTCACAGCGGGACAGGGGAGATCAGTGGAGGTCACAGAGGGTCAGGGGAGATCAAGGGAGGTCACGGAGGGTCAGGGGAGACTAGGGGAGGTTAGGATAGGATAGATGATTCAGGGAAACGAGGGAAGTTAGGGGAAGAAATACTGAGTTTTTTCCCCTATTCCCTCTCTCCGTTTGTGGATCTTTTTGAACGCTGAGACTCTCATAACATAACCTCGTGCATGGTAACGAATGCACAACAGCAAGAAGCAGATAATAATCATAATATTTTTAAGTATTTACAAACTCAGAAAAAAAAAAATCAAGTGATTTACCCCATGTAACTTCTATTACACATAAAAGCTATTATATATCATTCTTAAAATTGAATCTCATCAGCAATGATTCATCGAAATTTCAGAGTCTTTAATTTCGTCAACATCAACTGCAGCAGCTGTTTCTGTGAATTCCTTTAGTCATGTTGATTGTCCTTTACTCTGTGAAACACACACACAAGAGAAGAGAGAGAGAGAGATAGATGGGTGATAGATATATAGGTAGGTAGGTAGGTAGGTAGGTAGGCAGGTAGGCAGGTTGGTAGGTAGGTAGGTAGGTTGGTAGGTAGGTAGGTAGGTTGGTAGGTAGGTAGGTAGGTAGGTAGGTAGGTAGGTAAGTAGGTAGGTAGCTAACTGGGTAGCTAGATAGGTAGACAGACAGACACACACACAGATAGATAGATAGGTAGATAGATATATAGATAGATATATAGATAGATAAATAGATAGATAGATAGATAGATAGAGAGAGAGAGATAGATAGATAAATAGATAGATAGAGAGGGAGACAGAGAGAGAGATGCAAGAAGAAAGATATTATTCATACAGGATAATACAGTATATGCACTACATACGTACAAAAATGAAATGCAGGTGCATACAATATACCAAATCATACACCTATTGTACAGCAATTAGAGAATGTCTTTAGCAATATGTAAGCAACAATCACAATCGGGTCCGGAGGACGAATGCAAGTAAATACAAGTAAATACAAGGAGGATACAAGTAAAAATGATGCTTAAGATCGAGGAAAGGAATGTAAACAAGGACAGAAAGACGAAAATGAATAAGAAACACAAAATGGCCGTGGCTTTACGGGAGAGAGCATCAGTGTTACCAGACGGGCAAGAAAACTACGCATTTTACCACGTTAAGGAATGGCATTAATGGCTAGTTCGCAAGGAGTCTAAACTATCGTAAAATTTTATGACGGTACATTATTTCAGTACTATCACCTGCAACATTCTTGTTTCCGCTCCCCCTTCTCTCATTCTTGCCCTTTCTCCTCCTCCTCCTCCCCTCTTCCGCTCCTTTCATTCTCTTCTTTCTTCTCCCTTCTTCTTGTCCCTTCTCTTCTATTCTTTCCCCTTCTCTTCTTCCCCTTTTTTCCTTCCTCCCTTCCTTTCTCTCTCCTTTTCTTCCCCTTTCTCCTTCCCCCTCTTTCCGCCCCCCCCCTCCATATACCCTTTCCCCTTCCCCTCGTCCACTCCCCTTCCTCTTCTTTCCTTCCCCCTCCCCCCACCTACTCCTCCCCTCCTCTCCATCCCCTCTCCTCCTCCCAACCCCCTCCGTTCCCCTTCCTTTACGTCCCCTCCCTCCTCCTCCTTCCCCACCTCCTCCTCCTTCCCCTCCCTCCTCCTCCTTCCCCTCCCTCCTTCCCCTCCCTCCCCCTTTTTTCCCTCAAGCCAGAGGAGTTGGTTTAACGAACGGATGTGTGTCTGAAGATGGCGCATTCTGAGAGGCATTACCGAAACGTGGCTTTAATTATCGGAATTTTCAGAATGACGATGCTTGGCGTGACGCGGCCTCACATACGCGCGAGGAATGCGGTCTTAAATGCTGTTTGTTTTAATTTCATTGGTTCAGTTATTTATTTTACGTACACACACACACACACACACACACACATATATACATATATGTGTGTGTGTGTGTGTGTGTGTGTGTGTGTGTGTGTGGGTGCGTGTGCGTGTGTGTATGTGCAGAGTGAATACAAATACACACACACACACACACACACACACGCATACACACACACACACACACACACACACACACACACACACACACACACACACACACGCACGCACACACACACACACACACACACACACACACACACACACACACATACACACTCACACACACACACACACACACACACACATACACACACACACACACACACACACACACACACACACACCCCTGCAACATAAACTATTCCATTATTTCCTTACTTTCCCCTGCACAAACGACTAAGCGAAACCGACCCAAACTCCTGGGAGATAATTCCCGTTGCAC
>NC_061820.1:11648530-11651030 GCF_019202785.1 Penaeus chinensis
CACCCCCTACCCCGCCTTCTCTTCCTCCTCCTACCCTCCTTCATCTCGTCGTCCTCCTCCTTCTCCACTAGCACCTCCTTTTCCTCCTCCTTCTCCACTAGCATCTCCTCTTCCTCCTCCTCTTCCTCCTCCTGCCCGTCTCTTCCTCAGCTGCATAATATTCCCAATGCGAACTCATGACGGAGGGTGAAGGACGGTCACCATTTGTCCCATCGCTGCTCCCTGATTAGGATCTTTCATCATTAATACTTCACTCCGGGATTACTCTGCGGGCCTGCCAAAGCGACAGCGGTAAATTATCACTGTAATTTATCAGCCAGAAGCGTTGCCAGATTCAGTCGTTACCTGTGGCTTTAGTAGTTTCCGATCACTTGTAATGGGACGGATTAGGGGATCCGATGCGATTAAAGAGGATTTGAGGATTTCATTTGTCGACTCGACCCTACAGGGTCCACTCAGCGAGGGAAGATTGTCGAGTTTATGGCACAAGTTACGCGATGGTTCAGCGTTGGCAAGTCTGCGAGGGCGTTTGATGGTGGGGAGAGCGGGAGGAGGTGGAGAAGAGGGGGGATAGGAAGAGGGGGAAAAGAGGAGAAGGAAAGATAAAGAGGAAGAGAAAGAAGAGGCGGAGTGGGAGGAGGAGGAAAAAGGAGGAGGGGGAGGACCTCAAATGGTCGCTGGTGAAATACGAGGTGTCGTTGGGGCGGCCCCGTGTATCATTATGACGTTCCGGAGGGGGCTGAATTGGGGCATTAGCGGACACACATCACTCAAGCCTCGTACAACAGGGACACGGAGCGGCCGCTGATGGTCCTGAGAGAGGGGAGAAGGGAGAGGGGAGAAGGGAGAGGAGAGAGGAGAGAAGGGAGAGGGGAGAGGAGAGAAGGCAGAGGGGAGAGGAGAGACAGGGGAAGGAGTGAGGGAAGAAGATAGCGGGGGGGGGGGGGGTAAGGGGAGGCCAGAGGGCGAAGGGAAAGAGATGGGGAGGAGTAGCTGACGGCGAGGGGAGAGAGACTGGGGGGGGGGGTGAAGGGGGAGGATTGATGGCATGACAAACGGAGGGGGGTGGAGGAGGGGACGGGAAGAGTGGGATAGATTGAATAGAAGTTCGCAGGAAGAAGTTATTAAGCCTGAATAGAGATGTGAAAAGTAGCAATAGACACCGCCGAATGTGACTAAAAGACAAGGAAGGAAGGAAGAAAGGAAGAAAGGAAGGCAGGAAGGAAGAAGGAGGAAAATGTGGCGTCTGGGATTAAAGAAAGATTATTAGGTAGCTGGGATAAAAAAATCATAGGCAAGTGATCAAAATTTGCAAAAGAGAGCGATTACGAATGGATATAAGGTGCTAGATATATCACCTTGTTTTATTAATTTATAATAAAAAAAGCACTGAAAATGAAGGGATCATTTCATCAATACCCTCCCACCCCTCAAAAAAAAAATCGATAAAAAAATAATCATATTGTCAATAATAACTGAGGATAACTAAAAAGGACAGATGCAATAAACATGACTAATAACAATAACAGCGTCAATAATAATAACAATAAAGCTGAGATCAATGGTAATAACGGGATAAAGTATGTGACAATTACAATACAATAAGTTATAATTGTCCAATAAAATCAACGGGTTTATAGAGCAGTAGTAGATAATCGCGAGGGATATAACGATGATAAAAGACTAACACGAAACAATTTGAGATAATGAAGTAAAACCACGTATCTTATTTTTGTCACTCTGATCGAACTATAAACTCCAAAGTAGGAGAGAGCCATATGTGTCATTTTTATGGCGTCTTATCGATTCATCATGAATAAATGTATATATAAGCATTTTATTCCTCTCCTTCTTAAGCTTGGAGAATGTGCCATTTTCGGCTTTTAAAAAAATGCTACCGATATTTGACCGTTGAGGAATTCAAGTAATATTCAACTGAGCGAAAAATTGATGTTTCTTGTCAGATTCTGAAGATAGGCTGATTAATCTTCCCGACAGTTGTCGACACAGCACCATTACAAGGACGAAATCACTTAGGCCTAAGGATTGTTAGTGAAGAGTGGCGCGTCGCCCCGTAGACTTTCGGGAATTTCGAATGCCATTACCCCGATTTTCATCCATAAAAGGAAAGTTATTTTCCCAATAAAGAATTGCAAAAGTGCAGTTATTCACAGACGTGTTCACCGAGAGCCAGTGATAGCCGATGGTGGATGAAGGGACAGCCAATGGCCCGGCGTAGCAATCGATAGGCATGGTTATCGGCGATGATCAATCATTGTCCCAGTCGTTATCATTAACGAGAGGTAATAATCAGATCGTTCCTGTCCTGGAGGGGAGGGTAGGGAAGGGGGGGGGGGGGGGAGGGATGCCTGGGGTTCGATTTTCGGCAAATGCTGAGCTGGCAGATGTTATTTTTCCCCTTCGAGAGTTTTCATAGGAGTTGGAAAGGGGTTTGTGTTGGTTGGGATAGGGAGTTGTTTTTATGGTGTTGTGTTTTGTG
>NC_061820.1:11653530-11663530 GCF_019202785.1 Penaeus chinensis
ATATACATACATACACACACACTCACATACAGATTTACACACACACACACACACACGCACACACACACACAAACACACACACACACACACACACACACACACACACACACACACACACACACACACACACACACATACAAACACGGCGTTGCTATGGCAATTGCGTCAACGGAGTGGAAAGAAAAGTATTTATTGATTGAATTATTATGATATTCATAGCGAATGACTTTTGCAAAAGTTTGAGAATAAGAGGTAATGACAGACTGTCTGCCATGTCAATCAAACTTGTGTATGTTGAATACTTTCATGAAAACACGACATGACAAATATCGAAAATCTAGCATTGTCGCTGTAAAATAGTGCAAATAACATCACTGGTATATGTGAATGCAAATAATATCAAAATGATGTGATATCCTAAGGTTAACCGGATATATAACACACCCTCAAGTTGATTTATCCCTAATCAAATCCATTTAACGTATTTACTCATCGTGAAACGTCCTGTTCTTTATAAAATATACAGGAGGGCGCACGCAGGTACATCGACCCCCTCAAAATCGCAAAACTTTTTTATCATCGAATGGTAAATCTCTATGATGGAGGCGAGGTCTTGTAGAAAAATAGCTCCTCGCTTAGAAATATGTCTTCGTAACGATGTCGCATATAAAAACATCTACTAAAACCAACCACAACTCTCATAAACCACCTATCTAATCAACCCTTTCCTTAAACATCTCCCCAACAACAAAACACCAACTTCAAAACAACACAAAACATAATCACCCCACCTCTACATACACTCCCAACCAACCACCATATTCATACCACCCCCTACCTCCTTATCTCACCATCCCCTCACCTTCACAACATCACCCCTCCACCAACATCAAATACCCAACCTTACTACTCTCCAACAACCTTCTTCAACCACCCATTCCAAAATACACACCCCACTCCATCAATCTACCTACCTCCTCATCAAAACTAACCCAACCTTTAATCAACCATCCACTTTCATACTACAACCCCACACCATCTAAAATACAACCCTCATACAAAAACCACCTCCACCTACCAACAACCCTTCCCACCACCATAAACTACTACCCAACTTATTATCACCAACTCACTAAAATTGCCCATCTCCATCATTCTACTCCCAACCCTCACCTTACATACTCTCCCTACCTCTATCAAACTACTATCACTCCTTCATTTCTCCTTCCTCCTCTTATTACTCCTCTCCTCTCCTTCATTCTTCCTAACTTCCTTCCTTCTTCTACCCCTTCTTCCATCATACCAACCCCTCTCTTTTACATCCTCACCTCACCTTCATTTTCTCTCCCTCTCTTCATTCTTCCAACCCTCATCTTATTCTTCCCTTCCCCTCTCTTAATTCTTCCTACCCCTCACTACCTTTCTCTACACTCTCCTTCATTTCTCCAATTCCTCCTTCATTCACTCCTCCTCCACCTTCACAACACACCTCTCTTCCCTCCTTCCTTATCTCCAACCTCCTCTTTCATTACACATCTTCTTACCTAATACACACTCCTTATTCTTCCTACATCCTCTTCTTATCACCCTACCCTCCTCTATTTCACCCTACCCTCCTCTTCATTCTCTCCTTACCTTCCTTATCTTCTACCCTCCACTTATTCTCTCTACCTCTCAACATTCTCTCCTCCTCCCTCCTCATCATTCTCTCCTCCTTCTCCTTCATTTCACCTTCTCCAATATATCATCCAACCCACTCTAAAAACTCCTACCATCATTTCATTCTTCCACACCCTCTTTCATTCTTCTCCTCCTCACAACATTCATCCACCCCACTCTTATTCTTCCTCCCTACCCCACTCTTCATTCTACCAACCCTCCTCCTTCATATTCACCTTCCAATTCTCACCTCTTTCCTTCATTCTTATTTCCCTCCACTTCATTCTATTCCCTACCCCTCTATAATCCTACACCTACCCATCGTTAACTCTATACCATTCTCCTTCAATCACACCAACCTCCTTCATTCACTCCCTACACCTCTCCTCTTTCTCCCTTCTCCCATTTTATTCTTTTCAACCTCCTTATTTCTTCCTCTCTCCTCATCTTCTCTCCTCCTCCCTCTCCTTCATTTTCCCTCTCCCTCCTCTAATTATATCTACCCCTCCACTAATTATTCCTACCTACCTCCTTCATTCTCTCCAACTCTCTTCATTCTCTTCTCCTCTCCTCATTTCTCCCTCTCCCTCTTTCTTCTCTCCTCTCCCTCCTCCTTATTCATCCACCCTCTCCTCCTTCAATCTCTCCTCCTCCCTCCACCTTCAATCTTCACACCTCTCTTATTTCTCTCCCTACCTCTCCTTCATATTCCTACTCTCATCTTCTCTCCCTTCCCTTCATCCTTCATTTACCTCTCCTCTTACTACCTCACTACCCTCACAACTATTATCCACTCCCTCTCAACATACACACTACCACAATCCAATCTCAACACCTTCATCTTCCTACCTCTCCTTCATATTCTCTCCTCCTCCTCCTCCCTCATTTCTCCCTCCTCCTCTCCTTCATTTCTCCTCCTCTCCTCCTTTCATTTCTCCCTCCTCCCTCCTCTTCATTCTTTCCTCCTCTCCTTCATTCTTCCTACCTCCTCCTACATTCTCTCCTACCCCCTCTCTTCATTTCTCTCAACTCCCTTCCTTCATTCTCTCCCTCTCCACCTCCTTCAATTCTCCACCTCCTCATCATTCTTCTTCCATAATATTCTCTTACCCCACAATAAAAAACATTCCTCTATACATTACCTACCCCAACTCCATCAATTCTCCTTCTCTTCTATCAAATCACAACTTCTCTAACACAAACCCCATCCTCCATTCAATCTCTCAACCCTCCTCTTCAAAAACCTCCTCTCTCTTCATTCTTCCTCTCCTCCTCTTTCATTCTCCCTCCCCCCTCTCCTTATTCTCCCTACCCTCCCCTTCTCATCTTCCCATCCCCAAATCATTCCAACCCTCTCTCATCTCTACCCTATCCAAATTCTCCCTCTACTTCTTCATCTCCCTTCCCTTCCTCTTCTTCTCCCCCCTCTAAATTAACCCTTCCCTACCCTCTTCTCCCCTTTACCTCCCTCTCATCCCCCTACCTTCCATCTCCCCCTCCTCACCCCCCTTTCCTTCCCTTAATTTCTCCTCCCCCCTCCTCCATTCTCTCCTCCCTCCTCTTCATTTTCTCCTTACCCTCTTCATCCTCCTCCCTTCTTCTCTCCTCTCCTCCTCTTCCCTCCCTCCCCTCTCTCTCTCCCCCTCCTCCTCTCAAAACTCCTCCTTCCTTCTCCCCCCCTCTCCATTCTCTCCCTCCTCCTCCACTACCTTCCCCTCCCCCTCCCCCTCACCCCCCTTTTTCCCTTCCTCCTCTCTTTCTCCCTCTCTTCATTCTTCCCTCCTCTCTCAATTTTCTCCCCTCTTCTTATTCCTCCTCCTCTCTTCCCCCTCCCCTGCACTCTCCCCCCCTCCCTCCCTCCTCTCCTTCTCTCCCCCCCAACCTTTCCTCCCCCCACCCTCTTCTTTTCCCTCCTCTCCTTTCATTCTCTCCTACTCCTTTCTTTCTCTCCTCCTCTCCTTCTTCTCTCCTCCTCCTCTTCTAATTCCACTCCTCTCTCCCCTCCTTTCTCCTTCCTCTTCCCCTCTCTCCTTCTCTTCCCTCCTCCTCTCCTTCTCTCCCTACCCCTCCCCTCAATTTCTTCCCCCCTTCCCTCCTCTTCAATCTCACCTACCCCCTTCCCTTCATTCTCCCCCTTCCCCCTTCCCCTTCATTCTCCCTACCCCTCTCCTTTCATTTCCTACCCTCCTCCTTTTTCTCTCCCTACTTCCTTAATTCTTCCCCCTCCCCCTCTCTTCATACTCTCCTACCCTCTCCTTCATTCTCTCCCTTCCCCTCCTCCTCATTCTCTCCTACCCCTCCTCCTTCATTCTCTCCCTCCCCTCTCCTTCATCTTCTCTCCCTCCCCTCCTCCTCATTCTCTCCCTACCCCTCCTCCTTCTCTCTCCTACCCCTCTCCTTCATTCTCTCCCTACCCCTCCCCCTTCATTCTCTCCCCCCTCCCTCTTCCTTCATTCTCTCCCTCCTCCTCCTCCTTATTTTTCTCCTCCTCCCTCCTCTTCATTCTCTCCTCCTCCTCCTCCATTATCTCTCCCACCCTCTCCTTTATTCTTCCCTCCCTCCTCCTTCATTCTTCCCTACCCTCTCTTCATTCTCTCCCTCCTCCTCCTCCTTCATTCTTCCTCACCCCTCCCTTCATTCTCTCCCTACCCACTCTCTTCATTCTCTCCCTTCCTCCTCCTCCTTCATTCTCTCCCTCCTCCCTCCTCCTTCATTCTCTCCCTCCTCCCTCCTCCTTCATTCTCTCCCTCCTCCCTCCTCCTTCATTCTCTCCCTACCCCCTCCTCCTTCATTCTCTCCCTCCTCCCTCCTCCTTCATTCTCTCCCTACCCCCTCCTCCTTCATTCTCTCTCTCCTCCCTCCTCCTTCATTCTCTCCCTACCCCCTCCTCCTTCATTCTCTCCCTACCCCTCCTCCTTCATTCTCTCCCTCCTCCCTCCTCCTTCATTCTCTCCCTCCTCCCTCCTCCTTCATTCTCTCCCTCCTCCCTCCTCCTTCATTCTCTCCCTCCTCCCTCCTCCTTCATTCTCTCCCTACCCCCTCCTCCTTCATTCTCTCCCTCCTCCCTCCTCCTTCATTCTCTCCCTACCCCTCCTCCTTCATTCTCTCCCTCCTCCCTCCTCCTTCATTCTCTCCCTACCCCCTCCTCCTTCATTCTCTCCCTACCCCTCCTCCTTCATTCTCTCCCTCCTCCCTCCTCCTTCATTCTCTCCCTCCTCCCTCCTCCTTCATTCTCTCCCTACCCCTCCTCCTTCATTCTCTCCCTCCTCCCTCCTCCTTCATTCTCTCCCTCCTCCCTCCTCCTTCATTCTCTCCCTCCTCCCTCCTCCTTCATTCTCTCCCTACCCCTCCTCCTTCATTCTCTCCATACCCCTCCTCCTTCATTCTCTCCCTACCCCTCCTCCTTCATTCTCTCCCTACCCTTCCTCCTTCATTCTCTCCCTACCCCCTCCTCCTTCATTCTCTCCCTACCCCCTCCTCCTTCATTCTCTCCCTACCCCCTCCTCCTTCATTCTCTCCCTTCCCCCTCCTCCTTCATTCTCTTCCTACCCCTTCCTCCTTCATTCACTCCCTACCCCTCCTCCTTCATTCTCTCCCTACCCTTCCTCCTTCATTCTCTCCCTACCCCCTCCTCCTTCATTCTCTCCCTACCCCTCCTCCTTCATTCTCTCCCTACCCCCTCCTCCTTCATTTTCTCCCTTCCCCCTCCTCCTTCATTCTCTTCCTACCCCTTCCTCCTTCATTCTCTCCCTACCCCTCCTCCTTCATTCTCTCCCTACCCCCTCCTCCTTCATTCTCTCCCTACCCCTCCTCCTTCATTCTCTCCCTACCCCCTCCTCCTTTATTCTCTCCCTACCCCTCCTCCTTCATTCTCTCCCTACCCCCTCCTCCTTCATTCTCTCCCTACCCCCTCCTCCTTCATTCTCTCCCTCGGCATATGTTAGACGGAAGTATAACCACGCGTCACAGAGTTCGATATGTTTTTCTAGTATAAGGTAACGAAATATATTCGGAGATATACCGGGTCGTGTAGCCCATTAGGAGAGGATCTATATTTATAACCTATATCTATATTTATATCTAGAACCTAAATTTTGTTCCACTAAATTTTCCGAAGACGTGGCTAACGGCATAAAAGGGAGGGGGGGGGGGGGCATATGTGGGTGTTACGACGTCATGCCGGTTAATTTTATATCGATTTTTTTCCCGATCAAATATGTATGTGTGTTTATCGCATGACGTCATGGCTATATTGTATTCTTTGTGGTTCTCATTATGTTAACGGTTTATACGTGTCGCATGACTTGTGTAGTTACGAGTTACAATTCTAATTTGTAAGCATGTATCTTAAAAAATAAAAAATAAAAATGGCTACATTAGCGTATTTATATATATTAATGTGTTCCTCTTCCCTATGCGTTTGCCTATCTATCTGTCTGTCTATATCTATCTTTTCTCTTTTTCTCTTCCGTTGTCTCTATCTGTCATTTTTTTTTTCTCTCTCTTCCTCTGCCTCTGCCTGCCTGTCATCAACCTATAACGGAATGATCACTTAGCCGATCTACCGTGACATCTCTGCCAAGATTCGTCAAACTCATCATCTTTATAACACCTGTTATGTCTTTCATGTTCTCCTCATATTTTGTTTTTGGCCTAACTGGTTCTCTCTTTTGCGTTTGTTAATATCATCGAGTAGGTTTCTATTTCCTAGTACATTTATATTTATTCGTAATATATATATATATATATATATATATATATATATATATATATATATGTATATATATATATATATATTTTTTTTTTTGTGTGTGTGTGTGTGTGTGTGTGTGTGTGTATGTGTGTGTGTATGTGTGTGTGTGTGTGTGTGTGTGTGTGTGTGTGTGTGTGTGTGTGTGTGTGTGTGTGTGTGTGTGTGTGTGTGGTAGATAGGCACACATAGGTATATACCGCAGCTAAAGGCAAAAGAAGCAAAAGAAGAAGAAGAAGAAGAGGAAGAGGAAGAGGAAGAGGAAGAAGAAGAAGAAGAAAAAGAAGAAGAAGAAGAAGAAGAAAAAGAAGAAGTAGAAGAAGAAGATGACGATGATGATGAAAAAGGAACAGGAGAAGAAATAGAATAATAATAATAAGAAGCAGAATATATGTATGTATGTATGTATGTATGTATTCATGTCTGTATGTATGTATGTATGTATGTATGTATGTATGTATGTATGTATGTATGTATGTAAAAATGTATGTATGTAAGTATGCATGTATATATGTATGTATGTAGGTATGTATGTATTATCCATGTATGTATGTATGTATGTATGTATGTATGTATGTATGTATGTATGTATGTATGTATGTATATATGCATACATGTATGTGCGCACGTATGTATGCATGTATGCACGAATTTGCGAGTATGTGTATGTGTGTGTGTACATACACGTGTACATCTCACATCTTTCTCCACCCACACACACACATCCATGACCAATGCTGACATTACTCAGTGATTACATGCACCACTGATGCTATAATAAACAACAAGACTGCGCAGTGATAGCAGCAGTATATTAAAATATTAGCCACGGTCCGCAGCCTCTCGTAAAGCAATGTGTGGTCTGCCTAAACCGCGGCAACAAACCCAGCTTGAGGACGAAACGAAGGGATGATTGCCTCTCATCTCCTGCTATCCATTTTCATCTATCCTATCTCATTATTTCTCTCTTGTTTTTTCTCCTCTGCATTTTCCTCTTTCATCATGTCTTTTTTTTTTTTTTTTTTTTTTTTTTTTTTTTTTTTTTTTTTTTGTATTTGTCTTGCTTATCCTTCTTTTTAGTCTTGTTATTATTTTGTCTAATTATTATTCTTTTCTTCGTGTTCTTTTTTTATTTTTTTCATCTTCTTTTCCTTTTTCTTTTCTTTTTATTTTACTTTTCTTTTTCTTTTTGTTTCTTCTTCTTCTTCGTCTTCTTCTTCTTCTTCTTCTTCTTCTTCTTCTTCTTCTTCTTCTTCTTCTTCTTCTTCTTCTTCTTCTTCTTCTTCTTCTTCTTCTTATTCTTCTTCTTCTTCTTCTTCTTCTTCTTCTTCTTCTTCTTCTTCTTCTTCTTCTTCTTCTTCTTCTTCTTCTTCTTCATCTATTTCTTCGTCTTCTTCTTCATTATCTTCTTTTTTTCTTCTTATTTTTTTCTTCTTCTATATTTCTTCTATTTCTTCGTCTTCTTGTTCCCCTCTTTTTCTTTTTCTTTCTATTTTCCTCCTCCTCTTTTTCTTCGTCTTCCTCACCCACCTCGTCTATTTTCTTTCTTATCACTTTTTTTATCTTTCTCTCTTTCACTCAAACATCTTGATTTGTCTTTTTCTCAAATAAACCCAATACACTAACTAAAGAAAAAGAAAAAGAAAGAAAGAAAAATGATCGCCCCCCCCCCCCCCCAAGAAAAAAAAAATGAAAATAAAATTATAAAAAAAAAAATCCGCTCCTTGCACTCTCTCCGAATTCTCATTGAAATCTCATTCCACTGTCCAGTATTTCAAGAAAATCGAAATAGGTGTGTTGCAAAACTGTAAATCTGAGGGTGTCAGGTAATGGGGGTGATGGATGGATAGCTCTTGCAAGAATGGAGTTTGGAAATATATAAAGGAACAGTGGATTCCTTATTCACAAGTTTTGGAGAAGTGGAATGATAGTAATTGAAGAAGTGTGCATGAAGGGGGGGTTGGGGGGGGAAGGGAGAAGGTGGTAGAGTGTGCTGTGGGGGCTGAGTAATGGGGGGGGGGGGAGACGGGGAAGGAGTTGCGAGGTGGGGGTGGTGGGGTGGGGGTGGGGGTAATGGGGTGAGGTGAGGAGATGGGAGAGAGGTTTGGGGAGAAGGGAAGGAGAGGTATGAGTTGGGATGGAAGGGGACGCATCACTCGGGTGGATATCAAAAAGGGCAGTATCAGGAGTTTTCTGGAAAAAAAAAAAATCAGTATTTCTATAATAATCTAACCCCTACCCGTGAAAAAAAAAATATATATATATCAAAACAAATCAAGAAACAAAATAGAAGGATGCTACCAACACCCTATCAAAAAGAATACCTGAGATTAAAACAAATCACACAAACAAAATGGAAACGACAAGAACAACGATCCTACGAACAAGAACAAAAAAATGCCATGATGATGATAATGACAACGTTGATAATAAAGTGAGGCCAACCCGTCACCCAGCAGGCGGTCATTACAAGGTCCCCATCAGCCATAGCATGAAGAGCACGCTTAATGCCATCACGAGGAACCCAAGCGTGTCGAGAACGATCCCCGTGGCCAGCGAGCCAGCCGGGACAGCACCGCGACTCAAAAACCGAATGGAGAATCGCCTTCAAGAGACACGGCGAAACACTGGAAGTCGGCTGGTGAGTAACACAGGTAGCGGAGGTAATGCGTCGAGGCAGGTGGAACGGAGGCGACGGAGCACAGGTGGTCGAGGGCGTAATGAAAGACGGCGACAAGCACGGGTCATCACTATCACCAGAGAATGCTCTCGTCCGGCATACTGAGCGAAGAGGGAAGACTTGCTGCTGGCGGGCTGGGGACGGGACAGGGGCTGGATTCGGAGGGGAATGGTAAGTACGAAGGCGTAGGAAGGGGAGAGGACGGAGACACGAAGGTAAAAGGGGGGGGGGGGGGCATGTCCAGGGGATCTCAAGAGGTTCCTATCACTATCAGGAGGATAGCTAAAAGTCTAAATAATTGCAACTTCAAAGCAATGCAGTTCCTGATAGAAAGGATGGAGGAGCTTTTGTATGTTCAGGTATATTTCAATCTGTCTATATGTCTATCTATTTCTTTGTCTGCCTGCGTACACACCTACAACACTCCCACCCAAACACACATACATACATGCAAATACACACACACACACAAAAACACACACACACACACACACACACACACACACACACACACACACACACACACACACACACACACACACACACACACACACACACACACACACACACACACAAACATACATATATATATATATATATATATATATATATATATATATATATATATATCATACACATACAAAAAGAATCAGCCAGAGAGAGCGATTCCTGATTTAGAGTCCCAAGCGCAGGTGGAAGTCACTTTACAAGAGGCTGTATGATGACTAGTGTTATGCCGCTGAAAGGGATGCCCCGCCTTCTTATACCGTTTTTTGGCTGATGTTTTGTCGATGATAATTTCCTTGATTATATCTTTGCTTAATGGAAATTGACATGACTAACCGCGCACAGACATGAATGTGTATTAACAGTCTTAATAACAGAAATGTAAGCTACGGAAAATAAAAAAA
>NC_061820.1:11671030-11673530 GCF_019202785.1 Penaeus chinensis
AGAGAGAGAGAGAGAGAGAGAGAGAGAGAGTGAGAGAGAGAGAGAGGGAGAGAGAGAGAGTGAGAGAGAGAGAGAGAGAGAGAGAGAGAGAGAGAGAGAGAGAGAGAGAGAGAGAGAGAGAGAGAGAGAGAGAGAGAGAGAGAGAGTTTGTCTGCAAACGTTTTGTATTAATACATCACCTACACCTTCGTATTTGTATTTGTTATTTATTGTTAATGTATCGTCGTTTGTGAAAATTGGTTATAGGTACTTACTCATTTGTAAACATGTCCTCATCTGCATATATTAATATGGATGCACTTTTACTTACATTATTAACATTTGTCTATTCCTCTGAACGTATGTATATACGTTTCTATACGTGTATATGTCACCTGATGTGTGTTTTCCTTGTGTTAATCTCGTTATATAAGCTTGACGTGACAGTAGAGGCGATAACCTCCGCATAGAACATGTGATTTAAGCCCTAACTGTTCACCCTTTTGTGTGTTATTCGCCTTCATGTTCACCAAAAAGGGATTCAGCGGCTGAACACCAACAGGAGTTTATGGGCTCAAGAGGTCAAGCATTCGGAGGGTGTCTCGAGGAATGAAATGGGCCATGAAGAGAATTGGAAACTATGTCATGCGAGTTTTTATTATTATAAGTATTATCGTTACTGTTGTTGTTATTTTGCTGTTGTTGCTGTGACTGCTGTTGTTGTTATTGTTAGTGTTGCTATGCCTGAAGGGTCCCTGATTTTAAGAATTTTGGTATGTAGAAGTGTTTGTAGTTTGAAGAAAACGAATGACTGCTTTGTGAGGGACTGTGAGTGCCGTCTGTGTGTGTCCTTATATCTTGTATCAATGTGTATGTGTGTACATGTAAGTACTTCTGTGTTTGTGCGCTCGCGTGTGTGTGTGTGTGTGTGCGTGTGCATGTGTGTGTGTAGGTCAGTGCTGTGTCTGGACTGCACATGAATCGTTCTCATAATAGATTAGGTCATTAACTCGTCCTCCGTCTTGACTCGAAGCTACCAATTGTTTCGTGCGGTTTCATCCAGGCTGTGCAAGAAGTGGCCGGCGATCAACCACGCCGCGCGCCTGACAAGCAAACATATTACACTAATGCCGCAGAAATTGCCTAATTACCGCACATTGTACACAAGCCTATGTAGCAAAGCGCCTGCGATGACAGGAAACCAGGACCATTAGCTCTCTCTAACACTAATTCCAGACTACTCTCCCCATCACTCAACCCGGAACAAAAATACGAAATCACAATTTACGCAAACCATATAATGAAGTTTTTAATCCAATCTCCCATAAAAAAGCAGACTGCTGCAGCCTCACGCGCCACCCGCTGCTCCGTAAATCCTGTCCCGCTGCGCACTGTGGCAGCTCCGAGATTGGCTTCGTCGAGGGCTAGCCGTCGAGCCTCCGCCGTGCCCCGGGTAGACTCGTATTAATATAGAAGTATAAACGCCATAGGAGGGAATTTGTTGTTAGGTTTAATTCAGTTCTTGATCGTTTATTTTTGCTCGTCTTGAAGATGCGTGGTGGGTGGGCTATGGGTTTTTATTTTGGTAGGGGTAGGGGTGGGGGTGGGGGTAGGGGTGGGGATCGATGTGCCATTAGGATTAGCTGACATGTGCATTTTCTTAGCGTTTCGGGAAGTAATTTTGGGATCGGTTCGCGATTTCCTTATCCTCTAAGCAGCTAGAGAGAGAGAGAGAGAGAGAGAGAGAGAGAGAGAGAGAGAGAGAGAGAGAGAGAGAGAGAGAGAGAGAGAGAGAGAGAGAGAGAGAGAGAGAGAGAGAGAGAGAGAGAGAGAGAGAGAGAGAGAGAAAGAGAGAGAGAGAGAGAGAGAGAGAGAGAGAGAGAGAGAGAGAGAGAGAAAGATATCATTAAAAAAAAACTTTCGAATTTACTACCTGTAAAATGTTCATTCTCCTTTTCTTTTCCTCGATACCAATTCTCAGTCTAATGAAACAGATGTGCGAGATTAAACACACTGGGTGCCCTAACCTCAAAAGGCGTAGGACGTCGTATGAATCAAGCGCTGGCATGCATTTGATTACAGTAATGAGGTGAAAGTCATCGTACACAAAACAGACCAACGGTAGACCTCACTTTGTTCATTCTCTCCACTTCCATTTTCATCTCTTCGCTTCCTCTCTTCTTTCTCTCTTCTTCTTATTATTATTCTTTGGCTGCTTCGCCCTTACAATTAAATTAGCCTCTCTTAAGAAAGAAAGAAAGAAAGAAAGAGAGAGAGAGAGGGAGTGAGTGCGAGAGAGAGAGAGAGAGAGAGAGAGAGAGAGAGAGAGAGAGAGAGAGAGAGAGAGAGAGAAAGAAAGAACGAAAGAAAGAGAAAGAAAGAAAGAAAGAAAGAGAGAGAGAGAGAGAGAGAGAGAGAGAGAGAGAGAGAGAGAGAGAGAGAGAGAAAGAAAGAAAGAAATAAATAAAGAAAGAAAGAGAAAGAAAGAAAGAGAGAGAGGGAGAGAGAGAGAAAGAGAAAG
>NC_061820.1:11688530-11691030 GCF_019202785.1 Penaeus chinensis
GGAGGATAAAGGAAAAGAGAAATGGAGGAAGAGTAAGGGAAAAATGAAAGGAAGGAAGAACGGAGGAGGGAGAGGGAAAAGCAAGAGGATAAGAATGAGGGAAGGAGAGAGGGGAGAAAGGAGAAGGAAGAAGGAAAAAGCAAAAGGGTAAGGATGAGAGATGTCGAAAGAGTGGAAAGAGGGAGAAAAGAAATGGAATAGGGAAACAGCAAGAGGAGGAGAAAGGACAGAAAGAGAAGAAAGAGGAAAAAAAGGAGGAGAAATGAGGAATAAAAGAACAAAGGAAGAGGGAAAGAAAAATTGAAAGCAGACAAGGAAGGAAAGGGGAAAGGGGGGTGAGGGGAAGGGACAAAACCTCAGAGGAAGGAGGGGGAAGGAGGGATAGAAAGAGAAGGAGGGTGAAGGAGGGATAGAAAGAGGAGAAGGGGGAAGGAGGGATAGTAAGAGAAGGAGGGGGAGGATGGATAGAAAGAGAAGGAGGGGGAAGGAGGGATTGAAAGAAAAGGAGGAGTAGAGAGGGGTGGTGGTAGAAAGAGATGGAGAGGGGGTGGGGGTAGGAGAAGAAGGAGAGATGGGGGGGGGGGGAGATATAAAAGGAGAAGGAGAGATGGGGGTAGGAGAAGAAGGAGAGATGGGGAGGGGGTGGGGGTAGAAGGAGAAGGAGAGATGAGGGAGGGGGTGGGGGTAGACGGAGAAGGGAGAGATGAGGGAGGGGGGAAGAGGGGAGGGGGGCTTTTGCGTGCGGAGCCGTGCAGACAGGATGCGACGGGGAGCGGAGTTTAAGCCGACGTGCGAGCAGATCAGCGTCGAATCCGCGAAAGTGATCTGCCATGCAATCTCTCCCCCCCCCCCCCCCTTCATCTCCCCCACAACCTCGACTCTCTCTCTCTCTCTTTCTTTCTCTTCTTCCGTCTCATCTTCCACTCTCTATCCCGATTATTCTCCCTCCTCCCTCTCTTCCATCCCCCTCCTTCCCCTCCTCTTCTTCCTCCTCCTCCTCCTCCTCCATCCCCTCCTACCCGTTCTTCCCCTCCTCTTCCTCCTTCTTTCTCCCCTCTTCCACCCCCCCTGCTCCTCCTCCCTCCTCCCCCTCCTCCTCCACCCCCTCTTCCACCTCCCTCCTCCTCCTCCTCCACCCCCCTCCCCCTCCCCCTCCACCTCCTCCTCCTCCTCCTCCTCCTCCTCCTCCTCCTCCTCCTCCTCCTCCTCCTCCTCCTCCTCCTCCTCCTCCTCCTCCTCCTCCTCCTCCTCCTCCTTCTCCTACGTCTCGGTCATGTCCTTTGGTTCCTCGATGCCGCCGCCGCCACCCGTCACCTAGGGGGGAAGACAGGGGGTCGGGGGTAGGGCGTAGGGGTTGGTGGGGGGGTGGGGTAACGTCTAGGAAACGACTTATCTTTTATCTCTCTTTTCCTTTCGTTGTTTTTTGTTGTTGCTGTTGTTGACTGTTTTTTGTCGTTTTTATTGTTGTTATTGTTGTTATTGTTACTGTTATTATTAACATCGTTGTCAATATTTATTAGTAGTTTATTTTTTGTTATTCGGAACATTATCATCATCAGTGTCATTATTATTATTATTATTATCATTATTATTATTATTATCATTATCATTATCATTATTATTATTATTTTTATTATGAATATGATTATAATGATAATAATAATAATACTACTACTAATAATAACAATAATAATAAAACAATAATAATAATAATAAAATAATAATAATAATAATGATTATTATTATTATTATTATTATTATTATTATTATTATTATTATTATTATTGTTATGATGATGATGATGATTATTATTATTATTATTGTTATTATTATAATCATTATTATTATATGAGTGTATGTGCGTGTGTGCGTGTGTGTGTGGGTGTGTGTGTGTGTGTGCGTGTGTGCATACACACACACACACATTCTCTCTCTCTCTTTCTCTCTCCTTCCCTTCCTTCCCTCCCCTCCCTCCCTCCTTCCCTTCCCTCCTTCTCCCTCCCTCCTTCCCAGAATTCCGCCTCGCCCTAACGAATAGCATCTTAGACTTTAAATATTTCTTACGAGGGGACATTAAAGAGCGATGTTTACGATGAGAAACTGGACAAGTTGTAAATAGCAGATCACTCGGCTGATCACCTGACCTGCCTCTATAAAGCTGTCAGCACCATCTTGCTGACGGAGTAGACCCACGCTGACGCTCTTGGGGCTTAGAGTGTGGGTGAAACATCGTGTGGATGCGGTGTGGATGTGCGGTGGTGGATTTTGGTTGGTTGGTTGTTTGCGTTGTGTGGATAAGTGTTGGTGTGGGTGTTTGATGGTGGATTTTGTTTGTTGTGGATAGATGTTGGTGGATTTTGTTTGTTTTGGATAAATGCTGGTGGATTTTGTTTGTTGTGGATAAATGCTGGTGGATTTTGTTTGTTGTGGATAAATGCTGGTGGATTTTGTTTGTTGTGGATATGTGGTGGTGGCTTTTGTTCGGTTGTTTTGTGATGCG
>NC_061820.1:11703530-11706030 GCF_019202785.1 Penaeus chinensis
TATCTCCCTGTTTTCCTCATCCACCACTTCCTCCTCTTCTTCCTACCCCTCCTTCTCCTTTTCCTCCTCTTCCTCCTACTCTTTCTTTCTCCTTCTTCCTCGTCTTCTTTTTCTTCTTCTCCTTTCATCCTCACGAAAATTTCTTCACAACCTCCCCCTCCCTTCAAAAAAAAGAAAAAAAAAAAAAAAAAAAAAAAAAAGATAAAAGCATTTTCCGCAAAAATACAAGGAGTGCGTGTCGATCGGAGGAACATTCGCTGAACAGTTATCCCATAATCTTGAACACGAAATATTTGGCGATCGCACCCGTGTTTATTGTATAAAAATGACCGGGTTCTCTCCTCGAGTATGCCGCGAACAGCCTTTCACACGTAAAAGCCCCGGCCGAATCTGGAGCAGGAACAGCAATCAGGACTCGAGGGAACAAGTTTTTGGCGGAGGGCAGCCATCACCCTTAACACTGCGGCAGGGTTAACAAGCCAATGAGGCGTAACTGCTGTCTCAACACCCGGGACCCGATTACGAAGGACGGTTGGGCAAGAGGGGGTGGGGGGGGGGGGCTTTGGAGAAGAGGTTGGGGGGGGGGGGGGGGGGGAGAGGAGGGGGGCTTTGGAGAGGAGGGGGAAGAGGATTGAGTGGAGGGGGGAGTGGAGGGAGAGAGGGAGGGGAAGAGGATAGAGAGGAGCAGGGAGAGAAGGAGAAGAAGGGAAAGGAGAGAGAGAAGGAAGAGGAGGGGAAAAGAGAGAAGGGAGGGGAAGAGGAGGGAGAGTGGAAGAGAGAGAAAGAGAGAGACAGACAGAGAGAGAGGGGGGGGGGCAGAAAGACAGGAAGAAAGAAAGGAAGATAGAGAATATATATATATATATATATATATATATAGAGAGAGAGAGAGAGAGAGAGAGAGAGAGAGAGAGAGAGAGAGAGAGAGAGAGAGAGAGAGAGAGAGCGAGAGAGCGAGAGACCGAGAGAAGGGCGTGAGGCCCGCAGCAGAGCCGCCGTGGCTCGCCGCTCCCAACGAGCAAACGGACGGCCGCCGAGCGCGCAAGAGCTGCACAAGATCCTTATGATCCATCAGTGGTAATCTAACACACGTGTTCAAGTGGCATCGGCGTTTGACCGTCACTATGGGCGAACGAGGCTATTAAACTCAAGTCCCACTTCAATAATCTTAAGGTTTTCGTCTATTAAAATCATCAAGAGGCATCGTATACTGGCCTGAGGGTTTCCACCTCTTGCTGTAAATGGCTTTAAGAAGTTCATCCCCGCGAGTGAAGATGCACAGATGAGCGCCGTTGTAATCTCGAGAATTCTATGGCCGTGTTTTGACCTTTGAGAGGCTGATATAAAGACCTTCTTTATGGAATAAGGTCAGATGCGCAGGCGAGAAGCTGGCTGTAGAGAGGGAGTTTTATGGGCGCACCTGCACGAGCCGACACTTCAAAGGCTCGCGCGAGCTGCAGGAATTCTGCCACGATAGCGCTGCCCCGTCGCCACGCCCTCGGCACCCATCCCTTCCCCTGACGAAGCACGACGATCTGCAGCAGATGAGCAAGGGCGGCTGGGCTGACGTACGCTCGCTGCGCCGTGACAGGAATCTGCAGTGTTTTACGTGAAACGAGCCTCGCCTGTGGAATGAAATTAACTTGGAGTAAGCACTAAAAGACAAGAGCGTGGAAAGGGTATTTTAAGTGTATACAGTGTTGCACAGGATGAAATGGGTGTTGCAAATCCTGGGGAATTATCCACGAAGATACGTGTACATACAAATTTTTTTTTTTTAATTTATCTTTAAACAGATTACATCAATATGGGTCATTTAAACAACTTTTTTTTAATACAGTAGTATTCAATTTTGCAATGCTTCTCTCCCTTCTCATCCACTATGCTCTTTGCACCCTTCTCAAACATACCTAAAACCCTTTCGTCCTCCTTGCATCGTCTCTCTCCCCATCTCTCTCCCCCGGACACCTTCTCTCCCCCTCCCACCCCCCACCCCCACCCCCGCTGCATGAAGGACGGGGATCTCGTAGCGTAAACAAATACATGAAGCGAGACAAGCTGTGGACGCATCCATCTTGCCCGAGCAACATCTAATGTGTTCCCGCCTTTACTTTAATCAACTCTCTCTCTCTCTCTCTCTCTCTCTCTCTCTCTCTCTCTCTCTCTCTCTCTCTCTCTCTCTCTCTCTCTCTCTCTCTCTCTCTCTCTCTCTCACTTCCACTTATTCTTTTTTAAAAACATACGAATTCAAAGATATACTCACCCTCATATGTATGTTGCCATCGGTCACGATTTACTGCGAATATTCGCCTCTTGTCATGCTTTATGCTCAAGCTGGAAGTGTCATTCGCAACACCTCATATGCCGGAATTACTTATGCATCACCTTTCTTTTATATCATCATTATTTTTCACGATCTTCCCTTCATCATCCTATTCATCTTCACTCACTCTCAGATTCTTTCGTTCAATGTGTTGAGATCTCAGACAGTTCGGGCTTA
>NC_061820.1:11716030-11718530 GCF_019202785.1 Penaeus chinensis
GGGGCGGGGCGTAAGTCTTGAATATAAACCCCATTTGCATACTAAGAAGCGTTTGTTATAACTAATAAAACTCGTGTCAGGTTTTTCTCCGAAAAAAAATCAGTGTCGAATAGCTGATTATATCCGGGGAAATGTAATAAGTAATTTGCTACTGGTTTTCGCCCGAAATACCCTTACTTCCCCTGCTTATGAGAACTTAGAAAAGATGAAGAAAATGCCCAAAATAAAATAAAATAAAATAAGATAAATAAAAATAAAATAGGATAAATCATCCAACGTAGAAAATAACAGAAAGAAAGAAAGAAAGAAAGAAAGAAAAAACACAAACCGTCCAGTTGTAACAGCTGATTCTGTGTGATATGAAATATGCATATATGACTAAGGATTGCATTTGCATACCCGTTACGCTCTGTCCTTGGCGATGTGTGTTTGTAAACATGCAAAGAGTGAACATGCCATGTCTGATCAACAACGAATTATCTTTTCTATATAACTATAATGTTATAGCAATTATTACACCCATCTTTTAATCCCGACGACACCCGTAAATATAATCCTTTGTTACACGCAGAGAAAGAAAAAGAAAGGGGGGGGGATATGATAAAATGTAAAATACTTCGAAAAAAAAATATGCAAATATTGATGGAAGCCAAAGGCCTTACGAGGTAATAAGACCAATACTTAAATACAGATAAAAAGAACATTAATGTCAAATTTCGGACAAAATTCATGGGCGAATGATGGAACAAGGGGGGTTACCCTATTTATACCCCCCGGGGAGCCCTGTAAAAAAAAAATGCCACCCCTCGACTTTGCATGCCTTAAACCCAAGATTCAAGAAAATAAACAAGTTGTTTCAGAATTGCTTGCTCGTCTCTCTCTTTCTCTCTCTCTTTCTCCTTCTCTTTCTCTTTCTCTGTTTTTGTCTCGCCCTCCTTCTTCTTCTTTTTCTTTTTTTCCCTTGCCCTTCCCTGCTGTCGTCTGCTCTCTTTTTCCCCTTCTCTCTCTCTCTCTCTCCCCACCTCTCTTCTCTCTCTCTCTCTCTCTTTCTCTCTTCTTCCTTCCCCCTCTTCTCTTTCTCTCATCTCTCTCCTCTCTCTCCTCTCTCCCCTCTTCTCCCCTTTCCCCTCCCCCCCTCTCTCTCCCCTCTACTCTCTTTTTCTCTCTCTCTCTCTCTCTCTCTCTCTCCTCTCGCTCCCCGGCTCGCTCTCTCTGTTTCAATTTAGTAAAAGGAAATTGTTGTCTTCTTAGAAGGGAGAAAGAAAACACTTTAGATTGGCGTGAAGAAAGGAAAGAGAGGAGGGGAAAAGGAGGAAGAGAGAGAGAGAAGATAGTTTGATAATAGATAGATAGTAGAGAGAAAAAGAGAGAGTTGAGAAAGAGAAACAAAAAGAGAAAGTAAAAGGGGGGGGAGAGAAAAAAAATAAGAGAGGAGAGAGAGAAGAGAGAAGAGGAGAGAGAAAAGAGATTTGGGGAAAAAATTTAATAATTAAGGAAAAGAAGAAATTTTTCCCCTTTTTCCCTGTCCCTCTCTCCTTCCGCCCCTTTCCTTTCGTTTTTTCCTTTCCCCTTTCATTTCCCCCTTTCTTCCCCCCCTTTTATTCTTTCTCCATTTCCCCCTCCCCTTCCCCTCTCCTTCTTCTCTTTTTTCTCTTTATTTTATCCTTCCCTTTCTTCTCCTCCCCCTTCCTCTCACCTTCTCCACTTACCCTCTGCTCTCTTCCCTTCCTCCTCTTCCCTTCTAGGAATCTCCTTTTCTCTATTTCTCCCTTTTCTTCCTTTCCTCCAAAAAACCATCCACTAAGAATGTGCCCTTACTTCTCTCCCTCTCGTTTTCTTTCTCTCCTTTCCACTTACTGCCTCTATGTCCATTCTCCTTTTTCTCTCCCTATGCCTCTTCGCTTCTCCGTCTCCCATTCCTCTACTTTTTTTACTCCCTTTTCTCAACTTTCTCCTCCTTTCCCTTCCTCCAGCTCACACTTTCTTCCTATCCCTCCTCTTCCCCCACTTCTTGCTTCTCCACTCTCTTCTCCTCTGTCCCTCTCGCTTTCCCCTTCTTTTCTCATTATCTCCTGCATTCTCTTTCTCCTCTTTTCGTCTCCCCCCTTTCTGCCCCTTTCCCTCTTCCTTCCTTTCCACTCCCTTCTTTCTCTCTCCTCTCCTCTTTCTTTCTCTTCTCTTTTCCCTCTCTTTCTCTCCACCCTCTTCTACCTCTCCCTCTCCCCTCTTCTCTCTTCCTCTCCTCTCCTCTTCATCTCCCTCCTCCCCCTCTCCTCCTCCCATCCCCCCTCTCCTTCTCTCCTCGTCCCTCTCTCCCTCCCATCCCCACCCCCCTCTCCCTCTCCTCCCCCCATCCCCCTCTCCCTCCCCTCTACCCCCTCCTTCCTCCCATCCCCCCCCCCCAACCACCCTCCTCCCCTCCTTCCTCCCATCCCCACCCCCCTTCCACCCCCTCCCCTCTCTCCCTCCCCATCCCCATCCCCCCTTCACACTTCCTCCC
>NC_061820.1:11731030-11733530 GCF_019202785.1 Penaeus chinensis
GATAAATGTGAATTCATTCCCTTAATTCCCTTGCATATATGTATATAAAGTAACGACCGACTCTGTCCTTGTAACATATTCAAATTATTCATTTCCTGGGTATCCTCTTTTCGCCCCCCATTTCCGCTAGGTGTCTCTTCTCTTTCGCTCCTGACGGGTCTAATCTCCCCTCGGTGACAGCTTTTCCTCTTCCGTGTCCACTCGGTTCTCTCTCCTCTAATGTGTCCAGCGGCCCCCATCTATGTGTCACTATTCCCTCGTCAGTGTCCGATTTTGTCTCATATCTCGCCCCCCCCCCCCCCCCCCTTGTTCTGTGTGTCCGGGACTGCTTTGGTATCTCTTTTGCCTTTAATTTCCGTCTTCGTCAGTGTCCCATGTTGCCTTATGATGTCCTCTCCTCCTTCGGCTATCTCCTGAGTGTCCTTGGTGTCCTTTTCTTCTATATATCTCGTCTTACTCAGTGTCCCATCTTATTCTACATTTCCCTCGCCTTACTACTTGGGTGTCCCATCTTTGCCTCATTCAGTGTCTCCGCGTCCCCTCAGTGTCCCATTCTGCCTCATATTTCCCTCCCCTCATTCTGCGTCTCCGCGTCTCCTTAGTGTCCCCTCCCTTGCTTGCCTCAGCGCCTCACCCCCCCACCCCCCGCTCCCCCCCCACCCCGCCCCCCGCCGCCCCACTCCCCATCCCGCTCACCGATACACCCGTCATCGTGTGTGTGTCTCTCCCCTCGTGTAGTGGCGCGAGTGACGGCTCTGACAGACACGAGGGGGCGCGAGTGAGTGATGGGGAGGCCGGGGTGAGGGGAGAGAGAGGGGTCACACAAGAAGTATGGCGGAGGAGGAAAGAATAGCAGGAAATACATAATCTCTTTTCCCTCGTCACTGTAGGCATTCCTAGACCCTTTCCGCGTCTTTTCCTCAATCCATTCCCTGTCTTTCTTTGTCTTTTGTTTTGTCTTTGTATTTCTGTGTTTTTGGTTCTGTCTTTGGCTTTCTCTTTCTGTTTGTCGTTCTTTGTCTGTCTCTTTCTGTCTGTCATTCTTTGTCTGTCTCTGCTCTGCTTCTGTCTATCTGTCTGTCTGTCTCTCCCTCTGTCTCTCCCTCTGCCTCTCTCTCTCTCTCTCTCTATCCCTCCCTCCCCTTCTCTCTCATTTTCTCTCCCTTCTCCCCTTCTCTTTTCTCTTTCTCTCCCTCTCTCTCTCCCCCTTCTCTCTCTCTTCCACGCAGTCTCCTCTCGCTCCCTCTCTCTCTCCTCGCGCGCCTGACTGCCTGGGACACATGCCAATATGACACACTTCGGTCAAGGAAATTTGCTCTTCCTGTTAAGACGAGGCACTCGGGTGGCACTCTCAGGCACTCACGGCGTTGAACTTGACACCTGGACTACTTGCAGCTTGTATTTATTCTGTCTAGTTTCCCTACGTGGTAAACAAGCCGGGAAATGGATGAGGGAAGGCGATGGATGGATGGATGTGCAGGGGGGGGGGGGGGGATGGATGGATGGAGGGGATGGATGGGTGGATGGATGGATGGGTGGATGGATGGATGGATGGGTGGATGGATGGATGGATGGATGGATGGATGGATGGATGGATGGATGGATGGATGGGTGGATGGATGGATGGATGGATGTGTGGGGGGACGTGGATGGGTGGATGGATGGATGGATGGATGAATGGATGGATGGATGGAGGGGATGGTGGGTGAGTGGCTGGATGGATGGATGAGTAAAGGAATGGATGAATGGGTGAATGAAAGAATTGGGTTAATAGCAACAGTTAAATTAAAAGGTAATTCTGTAACTCGATGGCACAGTTAAAAATAGTAGACAGAGATAGATTTTAAGTTTAAATGACATCTGATTGCTCTTTAATTGTCTGCTGCTCTAATAAAATAAAATATTTCTCTACTAATTATCTTTCTTCTTCTTTAATCATTGTCATTTTGTAATTGTGTTATTATTCTCTCGAAATATTTACTCTTTCCCTCCGTCATCTTCTCTCTCTCTTCACACCATTCTTCTCTCCTGCCATTCCCCCCCCCATTCTCCTTCTCTTCCCTTCCCATTTCTCCTTCCGCTTTTCTCCCCATCTCCCCTTCCTTCCTCCTTATCCCTCCCTCAATCATCCATTTCACACTACATCATTTTTCCTCACATTATCTCCTCCCTTGGTCTGGCTTGTTGCTATTCCTGTCACTTTTCCCCCTTTTGCCCCTCTCTCCCCTTCCCCTTCCCCTTCCCCTTCCCCTTCTCCCCTCCTCTCTCTTCGTCTCTCGTCTTCCCTCTTCCCTTCTCTCCCCCTCGTTCCTCATGTCTCATGCTCCCGCCTCTCTCCTCCTTCTTCTACTCCCCGTCTCCCTCCTTCTCTCTCTTCCTTCTCCCTTCTCCCCTTCGTCCCTCATCTCCCCTCCTCTTTCCTCTCCCTTCTCCCCCCTCTCTCTCGTCTCACCTGTCCCCTTTTCCCTCCTCTCCCTTTTTCTCTCCTCTCCCCTTTTCC
>NC_061820.1:11748530-11751030 GCF_019202785.1 Penaeus chinensis
GAGAGAGAGAAAGAGAGAGAGAGAGAAGAGTGAGAGAGAGAAGAGTGAGAGAGAGAGAGAGAGAGAGAGAGAGAGAGAGAGAGAGAGAGGAAGAAAGGGGGCCTGCGAGGTCGTTAAAAGAAACCCAAGAAAAACATTTTTACCCCGAGATCATAACTGATAAGCACGTAACTTTTGCCCGAGTGAAGAAAGAAAGGAAGAGGAGGAGGAAGAAAAAAAAGAGAGAAAAAAAAAGAGAAAAGTAAAGAATAGCGCCGAATACCCAAGACGTTAAGAGATAACGTGATATTACTATCTCGAATATACAAGTAAGAAGTTCCATTGTCAGAAGGAGAACTTATAGAAATGAAGAGACCATCTCCTAAACATTGAAAAAAAAAAAAAAAAAAAAAAAAAAAAAAAAGATGCCGAGAGAACGACATAGGTAGAAAAAAAAAAAAAAGTAATTCAGTTGAAATACAGAAACTTGAGGCGGGGGGGGGGGGGGGGGGCAAAAAAGGACACCCCCCCCCCCCCAAAAAAAAAAAAAAGCCAAGAGGACAAGAAAAGAAGAAAAAGAAGAAGAAGAAGAGAGAGAGAGAGAGAGAGAGAAAGAGAGAGAGAGAGAGAGAGAGAGAGAGAGAGAGAGAAAGAGAGAGAGAGAGAAAAAAAAAAAAAACGATGACAGCGTAGGAGACACCAAATGGCGAAATATTTGAAGGGGAAATTGCCCAAACGAGGTAACACATAAAAATGAGGGAAGTGGCATATAAAAGTGAGGGAAGGCCGAACTACGGGAGTTGCAGCACGCGTGGAAAGACTTAAATTACGATAATATACAGACACACACCTCTTGGAGTACGAGGTTCGGATGTGAGAGAAGTGAGGAGGGAGAGAGGGAGGGAGAAGTGAGAGGGGAAGGGAGGGTAGGTAGAAAGACAGCGAGAGAGAGAGAGAGAGAGTGAGAGAGAGAGAGTTAGATAGGTAGATAGATAGATAGATAGATAGATATAAATATATATACAGATAGATAGATAGATTGAGAGAGAGAAGACAAAGACAGAGAGAGAGAGAGAGAGAGAGAGAGAGAGAGAGAGAGCGAGAGAGAGAGAGAGAGAGAGAGAGAGAGAGAGAGAGAGAGAGAGAGAGAGAGAGAGAGAGAGAGAGAGAGAGAGAGGGGGGGGGGGGGAGAGGGGGGGAGAAACAGAGAGAGAGAGAAACAAACCGTAATCCTATACGCTTCTTAAGAAAAACAATAGCAAACTAGAAGGAAGAAGAAGAAGAAACGCTACACAGAAGAAAGAGAAGAAGAAAGAGAAGAAGAAGAAGAAGAAGAGGAAGAAAGGAGAAGGAGAGGAAAGGCATCCGACAGATATTGTTCGCGGGATGAAAAGCGGGGACAGAAACGTTTGCGAGTAGGATGAACGCGAACTCAAATCGGCGACCGCGGAATAAATTTTGCGTCGCGCGAACGAAAACCCGAAGGAACCTGATTATCGTTGGAGGAAAAGAGGGGAAAAGAGAGAGAGAAGAACGGTTGGAGGAGGAGTCGGCGAAAGCGGGAGATAAATGAGGGAAGGAGGGAGGAAGGGAAGGAAGGAAGGAGGTGGGAGGATGGGAGGGAAGGAGGGAGGGAGGGAGGGTGAGAGGAAGGGTGGGGAGAGGGGGGTACGGAGGGAAGGAAGGAGAGAAGGAGGGAGGAAGGGAAGGAAGGATGGAGGTAGGAGGATGTGAGGGAGGGAAGGAGGGAAGGAAGAGAGAAGGAGGGAGGAAGGGAAGGAGGGAGAGGGGGTACGGAGGATGGAGGGGAAGGAGAGAGGGAGGGAGGGTGGGGATGAGAAGTGGAGAGAAGGAGGCAAGAACGTCACAAAGAAGAGATCGGAAACGACGGCACACGAGATGCAGTTTCAAGAGAGAGAAACACAACAGAAAACAACCACTTGATGTATATGTAAAAACACATTGGACATTCAGATAAATGTCTCTTGCAGAAATGAATATTTTTCTTCTCTTTTTGTCTTTGTCTGTTTGTCATTGTATATATATATATATTTTTTTTTTATCCAGATGATGAAGGGGGGGGGGGGGGCACGTCATGTCACTTTAGGTGTAAGAAAAAAAAATTCTAATTATATTTGGCCACACACACAGGCCATTTTATCTTTAAGTATGTGTAAAGCTGCATTACAGTGTAAGAATCTACATTGATAATGATATATAAGCTAATAATAGTATGTCAATGATAATGTTTCAAATTATCGTTCAGTCACATGACACGAAAATATTGAACGCCATTTGAAGATGAACCATCACGTTAATTCCTTTAAATAATCAATAGTAAATAATTGATCTCTGAGATATTAACACAGAGTGAAGTTCAAAGTGCTTACACGGAGAATATGCCGTAATTTCCAGAATAAGTTGAGACCTTGGGAGTATTCATGGCAGCGCAAGAGATTAGAAGTCGTCTCGCAAATATCTTATAAAACTTTCAAATAACCTCCTTGCAAGGCATGCGTTT